>NC_085858.1:50212204-50214704 GCF_034702125.1 Engraulis encrasicolus | reverse complement strand
TTGGGATTACACAAAACACGCGTTTAGCCACGAAAACAGGGTCAGCTTCTCATATGGCAGGGTTTTAGCCATGCACACACACTGAAATACACACGGACACAAAGGCAGACAGAGAGAGAGAGAGAGAGAGAGAGAGAGAGAGAGAGAGAGAGAGAGAGAGAGAGAGAGAGAGAGAGAGAGAGGTAGGGAGTGATGGACTGAGGGATGGACGGACAGACAGACAAAAATACAGACACAAACACAGACAGAGTCCCTTGTGTTGTGACGCGTTAAAGTAAAAATCCTTAAGGGAAGGGAGGGGACTTCCCTATAAGTCTATCATGTCAGTAGATGAAAAGGCTTTGACACCATTAGTTTAACCAGTGACAACAAAATGACGTAGTCCCCACACTGGACCTCTTTTCGTTTTTTTCCATCTTACTGGGAACTTTTGATCCCCGCAAGGTCAAATATACGCATGCATGTACCCACGCACATGCACGCACGCACGCTTTCCCCCATAATATTTTTATCATCCCCCGAGCTACTTTATTCACTGTTCATTCAGGAAACCATACTGGCTTCTGCACAGTTGCGTATGATAATATATTATATATACAGTATAGTAGCAATTTGCCTTGCATAACCTAGTGCCTGTTCCCATGTCTCTCTGTAATGGTATGCTATGCTGTAGCTGTCTCACTGGGAATGCTCTCTCTCTCTCTCTCTCTCTCTCTCTCTCTCTCTCTCTCTCTCTCTCTCTCTCTCTCTCTCTCTGCACACATTTGTGCTTACATTAGTGAATATATCTGCATAACAGTCTCTCACCTTTTTCCTCTTCAACTCCATCTCTCCCTCTCTCTCTCCCTTACTCCCACACTTTCAGCTCTCCCTTTCCTTCCCAAATCCACCCACTGTCTGTCTCTCCCTCACTCTCCTCAATATTCAAGATATTGTTTCTCTCATCTGTCCTCTTGACTCCCACGCTCCCTGTAACTGCAGTTGTGTGGATTAGTCTCCATTACACATCTGTTGCTCTAGATTAGTGTTAATCTTAAGCCCATCACTACGCGCTGGAGACAGATGGAAACCACCAACCTGTGGCCTCCAGAGGTCAGTAACACTCAACACTCTCTCTCTCTCTCTCTCTCTCTCTCTCTCTCTCTCTCTCTCTCTCTCTCTCTCTCTCTCTCTCTCTCTCTCTCTCTCTCTCTCTCTCTCTCTCTCTCTCTCTCTCTCTCTCTCTCTCTCTCTCTCTCTCTCACACACACACACACACACACACACACACACACACACACACACACACACACACACACACACACACACACACACACACACACACACACACACTGTTTAGTGTGTTAGTGTCGGAGTGTGTTAGTTGCATAATAGTGTGTGTAGGCATCTAAAAATAATGAGCCAAGAGCTGAATTTTCCCCAAAATGGAAGTAGACCATACCATCCCTTAAGTACTAGCTCTTAGCTACTGTACGCTGCATCTTCATCTGGATAAACAAACAGTGAAAGTAGATGGTGTTGGCATGGGGCTCAGAGTCTTCCAAATCACCAGACAGTCTGGCCATGTTAGGGTTTTACTTCCATCAGCCCTCTCTCTTTCTCTCAAAGGGGTCTTGGGTTTTTCTTTGTTTATTCTACCTCTCTCAAAGGGGTCTTGCATTCTTCTTTGTTTATTTTACCGCTAATTCTGCTATTTTATGTGTATTCCACATACCGGATTTTATTCTTTTAACGTGCAACCTTCTCTAGTTTTGCATGCTATTATACTTTCATTAAACTTTTATTTTATTCTTTTTATTTTTGTTTTCCTAAAGAACATTGGATTTATGTTGTTATATGAGCTGTGCAACATGTCAATACAATTTGATTCGACTTGACACACGTGCAAACACACAGTAAAGATCTCGTCATTGATCTCAGCATTTTGGCTAAAACCAACAGGTCTCGGTTGGACGTCAGCATGCAACATCCCCACCAGGGGCATAGCATCAAATTTTGGGCCCTATGTACAATCAACTCCAATGGACACCCACCCCCCAAGCCATACACCTTCGCAAATCGGACTGTGTGTGGGCTGCCTATATACATGGGGCCCTGGTGACTCAGTCAGGGGTGTAGTCTACTTTTTTGAAGTGGGCATACTGTATATTCAAGCATTTTTTGAAGTGGGTATACTGTATATTCGAGCATTTTTTGAAGTGGGTATACTGTATATATTTATGCTATTCTAAACAATGGATCAATCAATTTTAAGTGGGTATACTGAAGTCCCTAACATTTAGAAGTGGGTATACTCCGTATACCTGCGTTCTATGTAGACTACACCACCGGACTCAGTCACACCTTACCCCCCTGAACGATACCCCTGCCCTCAACCACCCCACTAAGTCCCCCCACTACCCCACCATAATGGATGGCTCGGTTCTTCATGGTAGGCTGGGCAGCCACGCAGGATGCACTTCATCACAGCCCACCACACTGCACCCTTCCTCGCAGCGCA
>NC_085858.1:50197204-50199704 GCF_034702125.1 Engraulis encrasicolus | reverse complement strand
GGAAAAAAGAGAGGCAGAAAAGAGAGGGAGAGTGGATTGATGGAGAGAGAGAGAGAGAGAGAGAGAGAGAGAGAGAGAGAGAGAGAGAGAGAGAGAGAGAGAGAAAGAAAACAAAAACAAGAGAGCAGGAATGAGAGAGAGAGGGAGGGAGAGAGAGAGAGAGAGAGAGAGAGAGAGATAGAGAGAGAGAGAGAGAGAGAGAAGAGAGAGAGAGAGAGAGAGAGAGAGAGAGAGAGAGAGAGAGAGAGAGAGAGAGAGAGAGAGAGAGAGAGATGAGTTTGAAAGGCTCCTCAGAAGGGGATAAGCTCTGTGACCTTCTCCTCTTAGCACCAAACAAAAAGGGCTATATATGATAACACAGAACAGGACAGAGGAGGTGTGTGTGTGTGTGTGTGTGTGTGTGTGTGTGTGTGTGTGTGTGTGTGTGTGTGTGTGTGTGTGTGTGTGTGTGTGTGTGTGTGTGTGTGTGTGTGTGTGTGTGTGTGTGTGTGTGTGTGTGTGTGTGTGTGTGAGAGAGAGAGACAGAGACAGAGACAGAGACAGAGACAGAGAGAGTTTGCTTGCAGAAAATGGTCAATATAATAGAAAAGATGCAGTGCTTTCAGACATTAAATAATGCTAATAAAACAGGTTTACCCTTCTACAGGCAAGCAATACAAGTGCTTAAGAGAGAGCTCAGAAATCGATTTGGCGGAATAATTGTGATCTTCAATCACATCTGAAATGCATCAGCAACTCGGCTGCAATTTTCCTGAAATCAGCATTTTCATATGTATGACCGCCATTTCATTCCCAGTTGAATTCCAATAACGTGCAGGGCAGCCATTACAATGTGCATTAATCAGGGTCTGGAAGCACTGTTAAATGCCTTAAAAGACAATATTTGTTTAGTATTTACAGAGATCTGGTAAATGTGAAAATCTATACAGAGACTTGCTCAATGAAACGTTATTTTTTAACAAAAACTGAGAGAGGGACATCTGTTTCTACAATGAGTAATTCTGTGTGTGCATGTAGACATAGTTTCAGACAAGCAGGCAGACATGCAGAGACAAAAAAAGAGAGAGAACAAGCAACATAGAGACTTATAAAAAAGGATACTGTGAGCCTAACCGCTTAGAAGACACAGGCACATCAAACTGAACCGACCCAGTGGGGAGCAGCCTAGAATGGATCTATACCTTCATCACCGAAAAAGCCAAGACACGCAAACCCAAGAAATCTCCAGTTTATGCCGAACATGTTTTTTGATCCACAATCAATGTCTCGGAGAGTTAGCATGTCAGTCATCAAAAGCTAATGAGGAAGACAGCCGGAATACTAACTCCCCTCTGTACTGTTTCACAGCGCTATTAAGACACGGGCTATTGAGGAAACACACATAGCCGATAGCATGTAGCACAAATTGTATAGCTAAGGCTGATACGTGAAAGCACTAATAAGTGAGGGAGCTACGTACACTGATCACAGGCTATTGAAAAAGATAATAACGTCAGCGTAGGGGTGGGCGATATGACGATATTATATCGTGAATCGCGATATTGAGTAAAAGATCGTCTCGAATCTGCCAAAGTGGAGAAATCGTATAGATCGTCTTGCAGTGAGGATGTTTATTATCAGTATCAGAGTGACGTTTTCTCACTTTTGTTGTTGTCTTCACTTTACTCTTTACATTATTGTATTCCAATTGTACACTTTATGAGAGTGTCATCAGTGTGTTAACATTTTATTGACTGCAAATTACAAATTGCAAGTATATGAAAGTTGTTTTTTGTTGTTTTTATTTTTTGGATGGAAGATCGTGATAAAAAAATCGAAATCGTGATTTCATGTTAAAATATCGTGATACAACTTTTTTGCCATATCGCCCACCCCTACGTCAGCGTACATGCTTCCCATTCCACTAATGTTAATTCAATAGGAGGAGTGCTGGCACACTGCTTGGGGAGCAGGCACACGCTGCACAATTCAATTGCCTTGGCATTCATAATCAGGGCAAATGAGACAATGATCACCATTTTGATAAGACTATTCCCTTTAATTGGTTTGTATTCTCTGAGTCTACACGAGCATGTGTTAGTTTGTGCCCCTGCGCTACATCAAATGCAGTGGGAAATGTCTTCCATGTCAGCTTCAGAACAATTTGTTCAATACTTAATAATTTGAATGTGCGCCTGTAGGAAGGGGGCTGGTTCACTGTGTGTATAAAGTAGGTGTGAAAGTGTGTGTGTGAGAGTGAGAGTGAGAGTGAGAGAGAGAGAGAGAGAGAGAGAGAGAGAGAGAGAGAGAGGGAGGCTTTTTTTAAAAGAGAGAGAGAGAGAGAAAGAGAGAGAAAGAGAGAGAAGAGAGGGAGAAAAAAGATAAACTATTTCCATTTCCAACTGGAGAAAATATATCATCCATTGCAATCCTCTATTTGGTCATTATCAACCCTTAACCACACAATTAGTGAACAACTGCTATAACACAACACTCAGACCAGTCCCTGCAGTGTCACCTA
>NC_085858.1:50079704-50192204 GCF_034702125.1 Engraulis encrasicolus | reverse complement strand
GTGCCATCTCCCTAGCTGTCACTGTCCAACCGTGAAGGCTGGTTCCATGGTTTATGAGCCCATACAAAGACGATCAGGTGACAATTACACGCTTCAAACAATGAATTAATCCAAATTAGAAGTGCCAGCATGAACAGCACTGACATCTTTCAAACTCCTGAAAAATGACATTGTTTTGACACCTACCGTAGTTCGAAAGAAGGAACTACGTCTGTAAGCCTATAGAATAACCTAGTACTGCAGTTTATGGACTCGCATGTTTTATGAGAAAGTCAGCCTTGACTTCTTGGTGTGATTTTCCAAGTTAAAATTGAATTAAAATCCTTTATGGATTAGCAGCAATGTACAGTAGGTGTACAATCTGTAAGTATTCCTTCATACAAGGATCACTTTAGTAGGTTAATTACAACACTGGCAAGAGGATTTATTTATGCGACAACGCTTACAGGCCAATGCGATTCCAACAAGTCTCGATAGCTCAGACTGCAAACAAGGCTGGTCAACTAGACATTGAAATACACGACGATGTTGATATTGATTATGAGAAGCCGATATACCTAGACTGAAACAGGCATATCTGTGAAAACTCAACAGAGATTCTACGCGTTTAGTCTGTCTGCCATAGCGATATGAGTAAGCGCAGAGGACAGCAGTGAAATATCAAAACGACAGAACAAGTTGCACAACTGCGATGAAAACCTGCTGATTCAAACGGCGTGTAAAAAAAAGAGCCAATCTCATCTTCTCGGATCGTGTATGCGGCTCCTCAAAAATATGCAATCTCTGTAAGTCCATTAATGGTGATATCTTGTTACTGACCACCATTCTGTAGCCATTTGAAATATAGGATATCATGACACACGCCATATGCTGAACGTTGCGAATTGAGGGAAGCGCATTTAATGTCGTTTTCCTGCGCATAAGAATGAATGCTCGTGTCCGTCATTTATTTACTTGGTCTTGCTGTAGGGTATTAACATTTCGCTCACGTTCCATACAAAGTTCAAGCAAGCTCATAGATGGGGAGGGGGGCGAGAGAGAGAGAGAGAGAGAGAGAGAGAGAGAGAGAGAGAGAGAGAGAGAGAGAGAGAGAGAGAGAGAGAGAGAGAGAGAGAGAGAGAGAGACGACTTCAGCCCATACTAGATTAGCTTGTCTCTAAAAACGGATTGACTCGCGTTTTTATTAGTCCCCCCTTACATCTCAGCCGGTTAACGGTATTTTATCTGATTCTGCTGCATTTATAACAACCATAAAGAGCCTGTCGCTATACTTTCAAATCCACACAGACTCGGCACTTCGGGGTATGTATGCCTGATACATGGCATAGACTACTCAGCCCAATTTAAAAAGCTGAAAAACAGCGTAGCAGAAAAAAAATAGGAAGCCTGTGAATTGTAGCAGGTGGCTTGCCCGGCCGGCGAGTCTAAACAATCTGCCTTTTTAACACGGAAATTATGTAGTCCTGCCATCAACAGCGTGTAATAACCATCACACCAAACTCTACCATCCATTTAGTGTTAATAAAATGTGATTTGAGTGATGTGTCTTAGAGGAGACTTGCGTAGTCGCTCTCCGTCCAGTTGGTCTGTCTGCATCTTACCAATGTGAATGATTGAGTCCGCGTTTGCAGAATGGCATTGCAATATCCCAAAGGAAAGGCATATTATCAGCAATTCCATCTCCGTTTCGTGCAAAGGCAGCTCATCCACGATCCTTCTGGTGTCAGGCAATTCCAAATGAGAGGCAGCAGGAGGATTAAAAAAGAAAACCACCGCAGCTTGAATTATGAGTGATTTGAAAGACCCAAAAGAAAAGTCTGGCGCACAGGTTTAAACGCACACGGCTTTCCACTGGTACCAACACTCCCGAGGAAGAAAGATGGGGATGAAGGGGTAGCAACGGTTAGGAGAGAAGGCAAGGACCGAAACGGCTGATCAGTTGAACGCACAGAATCCGGTGGGCACTCCCGTGCCAGGTCTCGCTCTCTCCAGCGCTTACCGAGTCTGAGACAACAAATGGCAAACTGCAGAGAACGGACACCCCCGCGCGCTCGCTCGCTCGCTCTCGCTCTCTCAATTTTTCCCTCCCCTTGCCACGTGACTGCAGAGCCTCTCTATCTGGATCGCTAAGCTGTCCGGAGAAGGCAGGGAGAGATGGAATCCAGGCGAGTCGGACTCGGGAGCGATGATCTACGGGAGAAAGAGGGTAACGTTAGCGAGGTTGGCGGCTGGCACGGAGGCACGAGTGCTCTGAATCTGCAGGGAGGCAAAGCTCTCCAGGGCAACAATTCTGGAACCCGGATAGCTGCTGAAGAAAGGATTTCGGACTACAAACTAGTTACTTCAGTTAATGACCTGCGACTTCGAAGAGTTCCTGCTCGTTGTTTCAAGGGAGCAGTGGATTCTTTATTAACGTGACACTGCAAAGTTTGTATAAGCCAACCCTAACGACGAGCAACTAAACGTGCCAGGCGTTCCTCTTCTTCCCTTTGTGTTGCACAAATTCTGATGTCTGGCAATGTAATTTACGACAAAGGGATGGATTGTGGCTGGCAAGACCGACGACACGACCGAATCCTGGGTACTATGGGTCATCTGCATTTTCTCACTCAGTTTCTGTAATGTTTGAAATGTTTGTCAGGGAGGGGGGAGTCCGAGTTTGTCAGATCTACCCGTATCATCCACAAGAAAGCGATGCGCTCTGATCATCCACGTCTCAAGTAATGATAACTCTTTGTATATTTGAGTCTGCTAGGTAACGAGTAGACAGCCAAAACTCCGGTAGATGTTGTGAACTTTAATGCACAGTTGCTTAGTTAAATTGCTAACGGATGATGTAGGTTCGAGTGCGCTATGGACCTATTAATGTTGGTTATCATACCACTTGTACAACAAAACGCACGCATGCTTGATAAGCTTTATCTACGTTTGTAAGGCACAGTGATCAAGAGGACATCTGAGTGACTCAAATGGTAATATTCTTAATCTTACAATTAAAGGATATTTCTTGCGACTACATACAAGACAGAAATGTCCTTTAATTGTTTGGTTGAGTTTATTGAGCGCACATGAGGGGTTTCAGCACCGCCGTGTAATGGACAGCTCCCGAGCCCTCTCCTGGACGCATCTCAGCGTGGTGCAGCAGCGCGTCCAATGCAACTGTGGGCAGAGTGCGGATTCCGTGTAGGACGGAGAGAGCCTACACGCCCAGGTGCAATTATCACATTATAACACTCATTTATGTCAGCGCACCGGTTGCCATTGCGTGACGACCATTTCATACTCAGCTGCAGCTTTACCCATGGTGACCGATTAAAAAAAAAAAAAAGAAACAGCGGGAAGGAGAAAACGTTCATCTCTTCAGCAAAAGTGTTGCCCATCATGCCCATTCACACAAACATCGTTTTGCATCAACGAGTCAATAAAAGCGCTATGGTGCAGTGAATGGCCATGTGTCGTGTGTTGCTGTAAACACCAATGTGATTTATTCGGTTGCTGCCGGTGAGGTTGCTGGTTGTTGCATGGGAATGCTGGCGAATGGCATATGAGAGAGGGGTGAAGTCTTGGAATTGGAAGGGAAAGTGCGCCAGCCGCTGGAATCTGGTAACAAGTGGTTGCTGCAGGTTTGTTTCTTTTTTGGGGGGGGGGGGGATTTGCAATGAACGATAGCGTGGGCCTAGATTAAAACTTGATATAATTGTAGAATGGGCCGTTTTTGTCTCTTTTTAAAATATATATATATATATATATTAATATATATATTTTTTAGGGGCTTTTATGCCTTTATTTGATAGGACAGTCTGAGATGGTGACAGGAAGCGAGTGGGACAGAACGACGGGGTGGGATCGGGAATGACCCCGGCCGGACTCGAACCGGGGTCCCCGTGGGCATGCAAACCCAAATGTGGGGGCTTAGCGCGCTGGGCCACAGCGCCCCCGTTTTTGTCTCATTTTTTACCCTAACATTGGGCTCAACACAAAATGGTACTGTGGAATGCATGTCCTTCACACCACAGGTGCATCACCCCTGCCCCAGTGAAAAGTAACAACGAAAGAGTGAAAGAGAGAGAAATGATAATGGGCCTAATCATAACAATAATATGATGTATAATGTAATACTTTAGATTATTTCCAGAATTCACGCTGCCCATTCACAAATGTTACCTTTTTCACAAATACTTACCACCACAGTCAAATTCTAAGTGTTCATTATGACTAATAAATTGTTCATTACTACTAACTTTCCTGTCTCTTATCCTATCACAATTAAGGCACTAAAAGCTCAACAACAACAAATAATTTTAAGACCTATACTGAGAAACGCCACTGCACGTAACTTATGCATAACCTATATGTCTTGTAATAAAATCTTTGTTCTGCACAAGAATTTGAAACTCAACTTTTCTGGCTTTCAATTTACCTGATCTGGTCCCATAAGAGTTCTGATAATCTGGTCCTAGCAAAACATAGATCACAGGTCATTAGAACTTTATTTTGCCCTGGTATATTTAGCTTTATTTGATTTTCGTTCTGAAGCCCATCAAACCTCACTGTGGTTAACAATAAAATATAACTTGTGATGCACGGCCATCATGATCATTTCACTTCATGATCATTCAGCCTATGTGAGGCAGGCGTACCACATGGAAATATTAACACACACACACACACACGCGCACACACACACACACACACACACACACACACACACACACACACACACACACACACACACACACACACACACACACACACACACACACACACACACACACACACACACACACACACCACATGCTATTAGATGATTGCATGGATTTTCATTGGAATGATTATGGCTATTCAACAAAAGTCTATGCCTTATTATGTAAGCTATATGATCATTCAGGGTTCAAAACACTTGTGTGAGTTAACGTCAATGAGTGTTGTGTTCTACACTAAGTCTGATAGCCTGGATGATCATGAAGACATTACAAGTTGGTTGAAAAGAATCTGTCACATCACAAAGCATGTGAGTGTCTTTGTCATATCCTGTATATCACTAATTCAACAGTGGTTTAGAAGCTGTTTACACATACAGGTATATGGATATTTTTGAAAACACAACGGTTTTGACCTATTGTTGACACGCAAATAGAATGCTAGATCGCACATTTAAAAAACTCTAAAGGGTCTTTTCCACTGCCGGTTTTCTGGTCGGCCTACAGCTTGATACAGCGCGACTCGGCCGCCACTTTTTGCTTTTCGATTGGGCACGACACAACTCTATCGTAAAGCAAAAAGTGTGGCCGAGTCATGCTGTGTTGAGCTGTAGGCTTACCTGAAAACCAGCAGTGGAAAAGAGCCTTTAACACAGTTGTCACAATGGAGTTTTTATTTTTATCCACATTTCATGTTTATATGTATACGGATAAAACATATCCGGATTTTAAAATATCCACATATGTGTGTAATAAGCCCCTTATACAGTAATCCTCACCTGACCCTGGTCTGCATGATTCCATCTGAGAAGTGACCTTCAGAGCAGAGAAGCAGCCTCCTCCTGTTCTCTCACACCTCCCACACACAGACACATGCATCCTTACATAAGATGAGACAGGAAATGTACCTGTGCTAAATGCTTAAACACATAGCTACCTAGGTCAACCACCCCAACTGTTCCAAAACTGTGTATTAATTAAACACACACGCATGTGGTGTGCGTGTGCGTGTGTATGTGTGTGTGTACTACGGGATGTATAACTCCTGCTATGATGTATAACATGAAAAAATTAAGATATTTCATCACGATATCAGAGACGTTTGAAAGGGTTAGAAACTTTTAAAAAATAATCTTTGACAATATTTAATTCCAACATGGCAATCTAAGACCACAATAGCATGTTGTGGTGGTGTTGTGTAAGGCTAACCTTTCCAAAGCAGTCCAACGTGCTTGGCAACGCTGACGTGAGGGAACGCTGGCCATTATTCTCCCTGGAAAATTGCAGTTGACCCTGGCTATGGAGTCCAGAGAGTGGGGGGTCGTTGTTGGGCATTAAACAGCATAATAACTTTTCTCGGAATGGCTGCTTTTGCAGTAACCCTGGGGCAAGTATATACAGAGAGAGAATCAAGCGGGTGGGTAGGTGGGTGTGTGTGGGTGGTCAGGCAGACTAATGCACAGGCTATACAGTATAATACGTTTACACAGACAGACAGACAGACAGATACACACACGCACACACACACACACAAACACACACACACACACACACACACACACAAAGGAAAGCCAACAGGGGGGGGGACCCAGGGAGAAGGGGGGCCCACAATCGGGTCCTCATTTTATTGCATGTATTGGGCGAGGGGGTCCTTTCAGATGATTTTGTCCCTGGCACTGCAGCCCTGCACACACACACACACACACACACACACACACACACACACACACACACACACACACACACACACACACACACACACACACACAGTACATGTCTCATGCCATGGTTTATGTGGAGTAGTATCATTGGACAGGAACTCCAAAAACCAAAAGCAAGCAACTGAAACACATTGAGACAAAATGGAGTGGGAATAACCGCAGAGATACACCAGCGGCGATCTGAGCGAGTCGAGCGACGGAAGTAATTGACTTTGTATTGAGTCGGGAGACAAAAGCGATTTGCAAGAGCGATTTGCGCGACGAGCGCGACAATTTGAAGTTGAAATCTTTTCAACTTTCTATGACGCGGTTCGGCGACAAGCCGCGACAGCCAATGACTGTATAGAGGTCAGTGACCACAGCCAATGGGAATGCTTGAATGCTTTGCCTTCTGCCTGTACGGACATACTCTAGTCTCCTCAATCTCTCGTATCGCTTGCTGCTACGCTGCAACATGATCTCCAAAAATTCCGTGCTCCTGGACACGGATGTTAAGGACACAAAATCCGTGTCCAGGAGCACGGATTTTGCCAAAATTCCGTGCGCCTGGACACAGAATTGTTTTCCGTGCTCCTGGACACGGAATTGTTTGAAGTGCTTTCTAATAGTCTATTTCCACAGTCTTGTGTTTTCTCAGGATTTTTCTTATTTCATTTTTTTTTGTCAAAAAAAAACATTTCTTTCTGACAGGTTAGGGTTATGGATTGTTTTGGACAGCTAGTTTTATTTCATTCATTATATGAGTTTGATAGCTTAGCAACCAACTGGAAAAGGTATTTCTCAAAAATATGTCTTTAATGACAGGTTAAGGTTAGGGAATGTTTTGGTCAGGGCACAACTTTAAATTGCTATAGCATTATTTTGTTTAGGATTAGCATTTGGTATGTATTTTCTAATGATAGAGTTAACACAGTACTGTGGTAATAGCCTATAGAAAGCACTTCTGTGTGCCCATCACAGAAAACAATTCCGTGTCCAGGAGCACGGAAAACAATTCCGTGTCCAGGAGCACGGAATTTTGGCAAAATCCGTGCTCCTGGACACGGATTTCGTGTCCTTAATATCCGTGTCCAGGAGCACGGAATTTTTGGAGATCAGGCTGCTACACTCTGTCGCTTGAATCGCGTCGCCGCTGGTGTATCTCTGCGGTAATGGAGGTGGTGAGACTCTGGCTTGCGTATTGCCTTGCGTTAGTCTCACTCAATCACCCAGTGGATCGTGTGAGCCCCATGCACAAGGAACAACAGACGCATGAATCACACTAGGAAATAAATCAAGGCACAGCACAGTTTGCATAGAAAATGAGACAAGCTCAAACTCCTATTCCAACACAAACAGTGGACAATGGCAAGAGGCTAAATAGGTTTTCCTAAACTGCCATCTATTTAGAGATCTTATTCATCATTCATTCATTATTTTGGTAACGCTTTACTTTAGGTAGAGTAATTGCTGTGTACTTTCTGCATAACAACAGAGTAAGAGAGATAAGTTGCAGGGTATAGAAGGGGTAAAATGGGGGTAATTACAAAATACATACCATCTTATCAGGGCCGGTTCTGGCTTATTTGGTGCCCTAGGCGAGTTTGAGTTCTGCGCCCCCCCCCCCTCCCCCACCCCCCCCCGCCTTACCTTTGAAAGAAAAAAAAACCTCTTTCTTATACCTTACAGAACACAAGAGTAATATCCGTAGTAAGCTTAACTAAATAGCATCAAGAACAATAACCGTTTTGCATCAAATGGATTTCTGTTTTTTTTTGACAGGCGACCAACACATCAGATTGAGTCGCATGAAAGTAGCTTCACTGTGTGGTGTGTTGGATGTGATGGTGGTGGGGCCCCCAACCCCAGATGAGAGGGAGGTTATCAATGTGTTTGAATTGTAATATGAAATTGAAATGCCAGGAGAGTGATACAGTACATTTGCATGTAAAATGCATGTGTAGACAATAGGCCTACCAAGGAGGTCTGCATTGCCTATCTACACTACCTACAGCATCACAAAGCATGGCAGCATAACAATTTTAATAAGCTACATATTTGTGCTGTCTATGATTCCAAACCAATTTCATTTCTGGACTGGAAATAGTGGTGCATTTGTGAGTAGGAGAATGAGAAGGGGGCTATCTGTGTTTGAACTGGAGGGACAGGGTGAGAGAAAGGGAGAAGAGCTGTCACGCTATTGAATTTCATAATATACAAAATATAGTAAATAGCCTCACTTGTCTGCAATACTACATCACTCAGCATGAAAACATGCTGTGCATGGTTCTACATGATTCATGTAGGCTATGTCATTCTGGTCTGGAAACATTTTTTAAAGCTGACAACAAGCAGGTAATTCATGTGGATGGAAGGAGATATGGCAGCTAAAATTGTTTTAAACATTGCACCAGTCTTACTTTACATTGCTTGTCAATTGCTTGGATGTCAGTGAGTAGTGAGTAGGCTACTAACAGCTACTTTACTGGATTTCATTGCTTGGCATACTTGGCTAATGTTAGCATGCTAACTAGCGATTTCTCAGATCAAAAACAAAGCTCTTTTACTCTCTAATTCCAAATAGTAACCTCATAACTATTAGGCTTTCCATAATCACAAACGGTTGCTGATTAAATCACATAGTTCCAAAACACCCTCTGCAACTCCTGCATCATGCAATGAGTGCTTTAATGAGAACATAACAATTCTCCATCCAGCAGAGTACTGCTGTTTGCGCTTGCCCTCTCTGTCTCTCGAGTGAGTCTCCAAATTCAAAATAGATCGCACGGTGTCACTCGTCCCGCCCCCTTTCTCAGAACTGTCTGTTTATTGGTTCACAGACTTCCCAGAGACAGTTGGAAGCGATATTACTATAGAGCTCGAAAGTCCCGCCCCTTAGTTCCGCGTTTCACGGGACCTCAGTTGACCATCTAACAACATGGTAGCGAGTAAATATCTTCTGATATCAGTCATGATATGCGCTGGGCTCCAAATATGCTGTTTAAGAGGATAGATAAAGATTATTCAAGCAGAAGTATCAATGTTTTGTTCCGAGGCCGTCGGCATGAAAAATGTGAAGAAACACAGCTTTCTAAAAAGTTTAGGGGTTCATACGAAAAAGTAGGCAAAAATATCAGAAACAACATATATGGAGCTCGTGGCACAACTCGAAGGGGATCGAAATGCCATTTTAATACCGCCATTGGATTACATGCTACGATTTTCGGCTAAAAACGCCGTTGAGGTCCCATGAAATCAGGGGAAGTGACGTCACTTTCTAGCTCTATTGGCTGAGGGGCGCTTTGCCGTGAGGAGTGCTTTCGCCACGCTTTGTTGATTGCGACTTCATAAAAAAAAATTCATATCGCAAAATTACGCATCGGAGAGCGCCATTTCGGCGCTCCTTCTTCACATGGCGCTCTAGGCGACCGCCTAGCCGGCCTATGCTTATAACCGGCCCTGCATCTTATACACATATCTCAAGAATTACTATGAAACTCCTGCCGATTTTCTAACCATCTAATCATCAAACTTCACTCTGTCACCCTGTTGGTACTGAATTAATGGAATTTACTTTGTAATTACCCCCTTTTTACCCATTAGATACATCGTGTAACTTCTCTCTGTTAACCAGAAAGTACATAGTAATTACGTATGGTAACTGTACCGTAAAGTAAAGTGTTACCTTTTTTTTTCAATAAAACTGTGGTCGAGGTACAGTTAGACTGACCAGAGATTTCCACATCATGGATACCACTGGACTCTGTTCATAAGGTGTGACGTTGCAAAAGAAACATGGTGTGTGTGTGTGTGTGTGTGTGTGTGTGTGTGTGTGTGTGTGTGTGTGCGTGCTTGCGTGCGTGCGTGCGTGCGCGCGCATGTGTGCGTGCGTGCGTGCGCGGGCGGTAATAGCACATCATTAGTAGGGTTAAAAGGTTTCATGATGCTGTGCTCCTTTGCATGTCAGTGCAATTTTGCATACTTATTATTTTATGCAACACATACTGACAACATAGGGCTACTTACAAAATTGAACACCAATCTGAGAGACTGTGAGTTTTATATATTGACACCATCACTACAATGAAACCCAAACCACAGGACAGGACAGAGGACAGACAACACGAGGACAAAACTGATCACATGTACAATATGTTTCTGTTTGTCTTATTTGTGCTCATGCACCGTGCCCGCTCGCTCACACTCCATTTCCCAACAAACGCCGCTAACACTACAGTAATTAGAGATGCACCGGATCCAAGATCCGGTTCCGGATCCGGCAGGATAATAGGGTTTTTCACACGATCCGGATCCGGTTCCAGGATCCAGGATCCGGTAGCCGAGGCTTTTCAGTCAAAATAGTTTGAGCCAACGTGACAAAAAGGGCCCACGTGTGTGAGTAGGCTATGTGTTTCAACCGTTTCGAAGGATCCGGTATCCGGTTCCGGATCCGGCAGGATCTTAAGCAGTGGATCCGGTATCCGGCAGGATCCTAAAAATCAGGATCCGGTGCATCTCTAACAGTAATAGACCTGCATATTCCATAATGTCTCCCATCTTCCAGCAGCATCTGTGCGGTGAGCTTTTCATGTAGCAACACGCATTACAAATTACAAAGCTTGCTTTACTGTCAACTGCAGTTTATTCCAAACACACACTGGAGGTAGAAAAACAGCACACCGCCAAGTGTGGTAATCTGATGCGCTCATCTACCGCATCAACTCCTGGTGAGCCTTTTCAATCCTTTTTCTTTGTAGAAATGTAATCTAATGTAATGTAGGCTATGGATGTTGTCTATAATTTAATAAAACATTTTTAATTAGTATTCACAGAGCCATCATCACCATGTTCGGCATCATCATCATCACCAGTGACAAGAGCAGCAGAAGTGTGGGACTTGTTTGCAGAGTCGCTGAAACATGCAGTGAAGACTGCAACAGCTGAGATAACAGTTGAAGTTAAAAAGTCGGACACATTTTTAACCAAGACATGACTGACCATTAGCGCATAGATATGGCCACTAGATGTCCCTGTGGAGACAGCTTTCAGGTTGTTTCGAAGCCTTATAAATAGGGGGGGGGGTGTAAAAACCTAATACCACAATAGCCCTGATTTTCTGATGCTACCACATGTTTGAAACACTGCTGTGTAATTTTTTTGAAAAAATCTTCCGAAACCCCCCCCCCCTAACCCAGAAATTACTTTTCCCACCCAAAAAGATGCGTTTTTCGCCTATTTTGCCAGTTTATCCACAGTTATCCCAGAACTACACATGAGTATGTTCATGATTTCCCATTTAATAGTCTAAAATGTGTGATGCTATATCACAGTAGAACTTTGAGCTATATAAGTACAATGTCAAGGTCATAATAGAGGTCAAAGGTTACAAAATATCGATTTTTAAGGGGAAAATATGTGCTTTTCAACTGCTGTTCCAGTACAAAGCACTAATTATTTCCCATATTTGCAATTTTGTGATCTTACATGTGGCATATCATATCACAGTTGTACTTTGAAATATGCAAGTACAATATCAAGGTCATAATAAAGGTCAAAGGTTACAAAATATCGATTTTTAAGGAAAAAATTGTGTCATTGGGTTGCTGACCCAGTACAACACATAGATTATGTTCATAATGGTCCATTTAATGATCTTAGGTCTTTAAACTATGCAAGTACAATGGTTCAAGGTCATAATACAGGTCAAATGTTACAAAATATTGATGGGGGTGCTATTGTCAAACCGTTTTTCACGGAAAAAAAAATCAAATGTGAAAATGAATAAACCTGTACAGTAATATTAACACACTGTTCATCTAGCTCTTGACTTTTCTAATCATAAATATTGCTAATGTGTCACAATAATGTGGTGTAAATAACAAAAGGGACCTAAGAGACAAAGGTCAAGCAAGTTGGATCAGTTAACTTTATGTGCATGGCACCTTCAAATCAGATCTACATGTTGCTACTATGCTTAGAAAATTGTAATGTGGGTTTATTATTCAGGGTCAATACCCTCTTCCATCATAACTGAAGTTTCACATGTGAAGAAAAATTAACAACAACAGCATCAATGTTACCAATGGTGAATGTGCCTTTCTTGATGTTTTTTGGTTCATGCAAATTGCTCTTTGCCTCTTTGTAAGCATAGGCTTCACTTGTGGATACCAGGCCCTCAAACAGACTTCATGAAGACTATTTCTGACCAGTTGAGCAGAAACATGCACATCAGTACCCTGCAAAACTGATTTTTCAGGGCTCTGGCAGTGCTTTCCCTGTGCCACCTGTCCCAAGGAAGGAGATGGTGATCCCGCTTCTAAGTTTTAAAACCGTTCTAGTCTCCTATATGTCCCCTGGTGTAACGGCATGTCTCTTGGCACCTCGTCCATGCTCTTAGTGGGTGATAGACACCAACTCCAGGGGTGGGACATTGAAAACATGCATGTGACCAAAAAACAGCCAGAAAGGATGGAAAAAGAGAGATAGACTGTGCCACAACCTACAGGATAACTCTGTTTTGGGGCTTGTTTATATTACCTTTACCATTTCTACCCACTATTTGTTAAATTTGCACAACAGTAGTCAAATGGACTCACAGTGTTGCTTCCTAACTGGACATGCTGATATCACAAAAGTGATCCACACTGATCATTGTGACATAAAAGAGACAATGCGTTTACCCCTTTGCTCAGAGCCTATGTTTTCACCTTATTGTCCTCAAAATTGTAATGACTAAGTATTAATCTCTTATCTAAGGCTCTCATATCAATGTTATTATGTACTTGAGTCATTCCAGCTAAGTCTGATTGGGTCTGAACTGATCATGGAATGTAGGTGGGCGCATTTGTACAAAGAGGCTATATTCCATGATCAGTTCACATGAATTTTAAGCAATTTTGATTACTTTAACCCTCAATATAAACTAGAAATAAGATATTGCATTGTGTAAAATATTGATATACAACATAAGTAGCCATTTAAGTGCCCTTAGTTAACTTTCTACACTGAAACATCAAAAATAGGCATTTTAAACCATTTTCGTGACCTTTGACCTTAAGTAGGACTGACACTACACATTTTGCTGCTCACTTCCAGTATGGCATGGTACATGAAATACCCTTCAAATAGCCCAGCATGAACATATTTCTATTCTGCACTCCATAAAAGATGGGGAACCATGGAAAAATGGCAGAAAATAGGCATTTAAGACCATATTGATGGCCTTTGACCTTGAATATGACCTTGACATTTGACTTTTTTTTGCTCAAAATACACCTCCAGCATGGCATGCCACATGAAATGCCATCAGATGATCCAGCATGGACATATTTTCACTCTGTACCTCATAAAACATTGGGAACTATAGACGATTAGCACAAAAACAGGCGTTTTTGGGGTGGAAAAGTAATTTCTGGGGTAGGGGGGGGGTTTTCGGGCTTGATTTTTAAAAATTTTACATCAATGTATTCCTAAGACATGGTAGCATTAGAAAATCTGGGCTAAAGTTGAATCTGAACATTTTCATCAAATAACACCCCTCCCTAGCCTCCCCCTGTCCATTACTAAAATGTACCACTACTGAGTTCAGACTAACACATATGTTAGATCACATTCCGCAGAGTGGAAAGCTGCATTCACAAGGCAAAAACCACACACACACAAATCCAAACAGCTTAGTAAAGAGAGTCCACACACAATCAAATGGAAAGTAAAACAAACAATGGAGGAAAAAAAACAGACAGTTAGCCAAATAAAGAAATAGCTTACTCCCTCTTGCTTTTACTGATCAATTCTGATGTTTTGCATCGGGATTTATTGAGCATGTCTGTTATGCAAGGCAAGAACCAAAAACAGGCTTAAACAACTCCATATATGCAGTTTATCTATGAGTTCTTTTAATGACTGACAGATAAGGTTTGGTAGGATTTCACAGTTTTAGTTGTTCTCTCTCTCTCTCTCTTTCACACACACACACACACACACACATACACACACACACACACACACACACACACACACACACACATACACACACACACACACACACACACACACAAATGCACAATCTTCTGGAACGCACCTGGGAGACGCAATGACAGCAGGTATTCAGAGGGACGGGGGCTGCATCAAAGTGTCCTGCGCCGCACCACATCACACCGCTGCGCATCAACTTTACACTGACAACACATCAATTGCACAGCAACACCGCATCGCATCGGCCACACCACAACAGCGCATCCTTCTCATCACTGTTTCATATCTTCATGCAGAGATATTCATCCCCGAAAGCCCTGTCACCACACTCATACTTCCTGGAGCCTTCCCTAAAGATACCAACAACCAGATTAGTTCTCCCATTTACAAAGCGAGAAACGCTTTTGTGAGTGTCTGTAAGTGATAAAACTCAATCTTGAGGGCTTCCATCTGCACATCTGTGTGAGTTAGTGTGTGGGTGTCTGCAGTTTTTTTTCCCCCCTAAAAAGTTGTTATGTCCAAGAGACTAAAACTCTATTTCCACTAAGCTCAGTAAGGTCCCGTGTGTACTTTTTTTGAGTATCTCAATCTTTTCATGAATATTTACAACCACCATCAATTTCTACATATTCATTGTAGCTTGAAAATGTAGGCCTATACTCTTTTCATAGGTAGCTCTGCCATTTTAAATTGCAGTAGGTCTAGATCTTTGGCTTCAAAATTTACTCTGGTCAGACTAGTGCTGTAAATATGTATACGATTAGATTAAACTATTTACTTGAAAATGATCACACTTGTGAATGGGCAACACAATGTTGTGAAAACAAACTACTAGAATTACACACTGGTCCTTTAAGGTAGGCACTGGTGTACTTAAGGTAAACCACAACAGCAGAGCTGCAGCCATCTTTTTAATTTCCAGCCACACCACATAACCAGAGATTCTTTAAGTATAGAGATATGCCAACATAATAGGTTTCTATGGGCACCTAACATGACCAGGTTCCGGTCTGCCTAAAGGGGCGTGTCATAATGCTCCTAGCATTGAATAGAACAGTCCTTAGGTCTGCCTAGGTCTGCCTAAAGGGGGATTCCCCCCCCCTACCCATTGCAATAATGGGACCCACCAGTTTGACGCCCTCTCGTGATTTCACATGGTAATCAAACATTTCAAACAAGCGATTTAAGGGTTAGGGTTAGGTTTAGGGTTAAGGTTAGGGTTAGGGTTAAGGTTAGGGTTAGGTTTAGGGTTAAGGTTAGGGTTAAGGTTAGGTTTAGGGTCGTATGACGTAAGCGGTAAGTACCGAAAGGGCGTCGAACTAGTGAGTCCCTTGCAATAATAGAACCCGGAAACAATGGGCCAATGGAACCTCTCTCTCTCTACTCCTCAGCATGGAGACCACATTTTCTACGTATGTACATTCTAACACAGTATGTCTAGGACAGGAGCATGATTAGCGTGGAGCGCAGCAGCAATGAGAAATACCTTGCCTATTGTATTACATAGATGCCAATCAGCAATATATTATTCTGTAATACTAACGCTCTCGGGCAAATAGGGCATCGGACCACTGGCAAATAGACAAGAGACTTGCATCCACTGATCCGCCATGCAAGTCACATGAAGCACGGCAGTCCTACATATCATTCAGTTCATTCCTAGTGTGTAATGAGGATGCAGAAGGATGTAATTTATGGTGCTACACCCCGTAGGCAAACAGCTCAATACAAAATAGAATTTAAATCAGTTCTGGTTGGTTTGTTATGTCTAGAAAGAATATAATACATTTTTGTTTGCATATGATAATCTAATCAAGGTCAGTTAAATATGCTGCATTGGAATATATTGGAATATGCTCTATCTACATGATGTTCCCTCTTCAAATTGATGATGTTTGCTCTCACAGACACGCTGCACGATGAATGAGGTCTGACCAATTATAACAATTTTCAAGATGAGAGTATGGAGCGACCGCCATATGTGGCATAGAAACTGTTCATGCTTTCATTTCAAATGATCAAACATATTGAAATCGGGCTGACATGAAAGCAATTACATTTCTTTAAGCTAAGGGACAATGGCGAAGGAAGCTGCACTGACATCTACGTACATACATGTAACTGAAAAATTAAATCTGCAGTACAAGAAAGACAAACATATGGCTTTGTTGTCCTCCATTTTCTACATTCTCTTTTTTCCTCTGGCTGTACAGTAAATATGCAACAGTCACTTAGTTCCAGGCCACAATACTAGTTCTCAGGCCATAGGCTATAGACAAACCCTAAACCAATGTTTTGTAATCTGAGAGTTCAACTACGGTAATTGTTTTAATGTTTATTAATGTAATTAATAGTTAAGAAAAAAAATATAAAAAATAATCACTGAGCCCACAATTGCTTAACCTAATAACACAGAGGAAAAAGACTAGCCAACTAATCTAGACAAACCCTGGCAACACAAAATATTTTGCTTGCAGGTTTGTGTAGTGCCGTAGTGTTGCTGCACAGAAACAATCATTGCGGAACGTAACACCTCAACTTTTGTTTACCAAGACACGAGAGTCACAGAGTGGTCAGTGGAATTCACAGATACTACTCTGACACAAACAACCACTTTTATTTGTATGCTTAATTTTGGTCTTACTGTAGGTGTAGTGCCTGTAGGGTAAATGTAATGGATGTCAGTAGTAAACCTCCCTCCCAAATCCTCATATGCAATGCAAAATGTACAAAATGTACAGCCAGCAGCTGTCTGCGTATGAGGAAACATACAGCCTCCTTTGTTTGTAAATCGATTTTGAGCTGGAGGGTCCTCCTCTGCACTGCTAGCCGGAACATCTGATGAGAACATAAAAATTCACATAAGTGCACATGCTGAGAGGGGGCAGTGTAGAACAGAGGTTAAACAAAACGTCCAGCTTATTTGTTTTATTTAGGAGAGTGAGCCTGGCTGTGACCTCTTTCCCTACACAGGAGAGAGAAAGTCAGCTAAGATGTAGAGGAAAGAAAGATAGAAAGAAAGCAGGGAGGAAAGACAGGCTAGTGGAATGCAGATAGTGAAAGAAATAGCAAGAGAAGAAAAATGTCTCTCTACTAAAAGGTCACATAAAAAGGTCATGTGGCTGTGCTTTTGGAGTGATATGTTCTAGCACCCATTTTTATCTGCATATAGGAAATTGCCACGTTCTATTTGTCTGCTTAATTTGGGCCCTACCATAGGTGTAGTGCCTGTAGGGTAAGTGTAATGGAGTACTAAACCTCCCTCCGAGATCATCATATCGGTCTAGACCTTTAGTGGTATCGCACTGTGCCTCCCATGTTGAACTGGAGTGTGAACTGGTAGGTCGCGGGTTCGAGCCCCGAGTTGCAAACTAGCACATCAGCTACACGGGTTTCATGACCCGGATGGGACTGAGATTTAGAGGTGTTAGTGTAACGGATGCCAACTAGCAAGCAGTCTGAGACTTTCTCAGACCCCGCGGGAACCCTGAGCAGAGTTGGCAGTAGAACATTAGTAAACCCCCCTCCCAGAGAAGCCTCATAGTATCGTAGCGCTGACCTATTGGCCTGGACGTTTAGCTCAGTGGTATCGCACTGTGCTGATTTAATATTTATTTTACAGTTTTTCTCGATTGGTTTGGCTAATTTCTCGAAACTGAGATGACATTCTCAAAACAACACGGACAAATCTCCAAACCAACTTGCAATTTCCCACAACAGAATGGCATTTTTCATTGCTTTCATTAAATTTCAAATGCTTTGTACATGTCTCAAATGTTTAGTACATCTCGACAGATGGCTAATATTTATTTATTTATTTTTCTTCAAAATGCTACTATTACTATGTCAGAACGCTATAAAGGACTTTTAGGAAAAGCACAACAATTACCTCCTCTTAATGTACTGTATGTTCTCTACAAGTCTTCTGTTGTCCAGTCTTGCACTTTAAATGTCTGTATGAGCACTGTCTATGTCCATACTGTCTTATGTCCATGTATAAGTACTGTCTATGTCTATACTGTCTATGTCCTTACCTAGATTAGTCTATGTCTGCATGGGAAAGCAAGAAATGTAATTTCAAATTCTTTGTATGACCAGTGCATGTAAAGAAATTGACAATAAAACCTACTTGACTTGACTTGACTTGATACCAAACTGGAACATGGTGTTAGACATTGCATCTAGTAACCTACCATATAGATTTACCTCAGTAGAAGCATGAACATCTACCGTAGTGCGACTTTTGGTTACCTTGTTGAGTATGAGATGGGCTATATAAAGTTAATAATATGTTCATTATTAATAAGTTAACAATGACTTAAAAGGTACACTATTTATCAAATTACTACAATATGCCTGTTACCTCATACAGTTTCACTGTGCAATTGTTCTCTCTTTCGCCCTGTTGAAACATGCCACAGAGAGCCTGAACATTAATCGGCAGTGTGAGGATTATTTTATCAGAGCCAAGATGTGGGTCTATATTGGGGAGTTCAAGCGGGAAGCTGCTCTATCTGAAATGGATCTTGTTATTTTCTAATTAACATCAGCTAATCCACCTTCACAACTTGCATGGGACCTCTGTTCAAAATCTCTCACTGGGAGGCTGCTGGATGCTGGGGGTTTTGTGTGCGTGTTCCTGTGCATTTGCCCGGTTACCACCAGACCTAATCACAAGTGAGATAAAGGTCTGGAGACCTACTGTAAAGCCCGCCTACTGCCTACTGTAAATCCTGTAGGGGTGTGTGGTTTACGATTGATGACGGCTGTTTATTGGGCGTTAGGGATATCTATCATTTGGCATATGTTGCACATAGTCAATTGTGTCAGTTGTATCTATTCAAACAAACTGTAATCATCACCTCCCTGCTGTCTGATTGGATACCACGATTGGGAACCCTCTCTGAGCCATAGATTCCATGCTGTCTTTCAGATTGGAATGATTGTGCCTTGGATTTCCCAGGCTACGTGTGAATTGTATGGAGGAGGAAAGAGGGTGTACGAATTCCCATATTCAAGTATGTAAGAGTGTGGCCAGCAGTGAAGGCATTGCAACTATGCTGGCCATTCCCAAATTTGATTGTTTCATGTTTATTACTAAACTACTAAATTACTATATTACAGTTTTTCTCAATTGGTTTTGTACATTTCTGAAATCTCTCTCGCAATTTGCAAAACATAATATTCATTCTCAAGACAGCTTTAACAAAACACAATGGATGACCTGCAAAACCAAGTCTCTTGCTCAAAATTCTTAGTTTGTCTTTCCAAAGCCAGTTTTTGTGTCGATGAATGTGTCAGTACCAGCAGAATGGTTAGTCATTGTGTCATAGTGTATGGACAAGCTAGTCAAATCAATTTGTCATGTTGTCAATTGAGTAGTACACTCTTGAGGATCTTTTCTGAAGCGAAATGTTGTTTAGATTGGATGGGAAATGTTGTAAATTCGACTTTATATTACATTGATCAGATAAGATTGTACTAGATATACATTTAGACTATGACCTATTTATTGACAGGTTTTCCTATTGCAAAATAGAAAAAATAGCCAACTCTGTTTGAGGTGTCAAAATGCGCCCTCTACCACCCCTTTTTACTTGTCTTGCAGGCCCATGTGAAAAAATATAGAACTGTAAAGCAATAAATTTGAAACGATACACTGATACTGTATAAAGTGCAAGGGAAATATTGTAATTTTGCGTGGAGCGTAAAATATAAAGGCATAGAGTAATGTAATGCAGTACAGTGCCTGTTGTTGTATTGTATGCCTGTTTTCTCTTTCCCTTCTACTGCCTTTGATTAGAGACAGTCAAGAATTACCTGCGAGCAATTTACCAAATCAGATCAAATGTATAGACAAAAATCGAATGGAAATGATACAGTGCTTAACACATTATGACAGCTTGGTAAATCATTTTGCATGTCAAGACTTATACTATGACCTAGGGCCTAAATGTTTTGAGGGGTGAGATAGTTTCAAGCATTCACACACACTCACAAAAATTCACACACCTGGTCTATGCTTCTTGTTATGTCCTTGTTGTGTATTTTATTAATGAGCTCTGTTTGTCTTGCTTGCATGTTTTTGTTATGTCCTGCATATTTCTATATGGTTATGTCTTGCATGTTTTTATGTCTCAATCTTTTATGCTTTGCTGTCTGTGGATATGTTGTCTTTGTGAATTGTTTGTTTCTATCTGGACTGTGAGTCCTATGGAGTGCGTTTTGCGTTTTTGCTGCTCTTTTGGCTAGGGCCTACTTGAAAAAGAGGCAACTGCCTCAATGTGTTTTTACCCTAGTAAAATAAAGGAGAGAAAAAAAATCAGTGACAAAGCTTTTTGAGTGATATGACAAAAGCAATTGATAATGTACGAAATCACTGAGAATTGTACACAACCATGGCATGGTGGCCGAAAGCATTTGCTATATGACGAAGACAATGAGAAACTGATTTTGTTATGTGCACAGGTAACACCAGGAAGTCACAATTGAACAAAGACTTTTGAGAATCATTATTCTGTTGTGAGAAATGTACAAAACCAATTGAGAAAAACTGTAATAAATTAGGTTGCGCATCTTAAGATGTCTTTAACTGGAATGCCCTCAAATCACGTTATCATCTTGAGGTAGATCTTAGCTGGCATATCAGGTGGAGCTTTGCCTGTAAATGGTGAGCAAAACATTCTTGATAACAAGTGAGTAACTTTTCACTTAAGAGATGTGCTTAGTACAGTAACTGGGCAGATGCATACTGTAGCCTACATCGAACTGACAACTGGGGAGCAGTATGCCTGTGCCATTTTCACAAGAGGTGGGAAAAGTAGTAGGAGAGGACAGGGCAGGGCTATTCAAATGGAGGCCCTGGGGCCAGATGCGGCCCTTGGATGGCAAGCTTCTGGCCCCCCATTAGGTCAGAACAAAATGAAAACAAATATGTGTGCTCTCTGTGGCCGTAAATAACTTGTGATCACTAAAACGTCGGGTTGGGGATATCTCTACCATGCATTCACACGAGATTGAAATCTTATCTAAAACAGTGTCATAAATAGACCATCCTAAGGCTACTAAGATATAGAGAATACAGAGTCTGTGCTGAAGGGAATTTGGAAAAACTGGCCCCCGGTGCCTTTTAATTGACTACCCCTGGGGTAGGGAATGAAATACAAGAAGAGGAAAAGATAATGGGAGTAGTGATGGAGAGATGAATCAAGAGAGGAATGGCAAAGAGAGCATTAAGGCTGTCATTATCAGACACTCATCAATAAGAGAGAGCTTGATGTTGGAGGATATAAAGACATTGGCCTCTCGTTATGGACTTTATAAAGTGAACCGTGACATCAAACGGCCCTGATATGCTCTTGTGAAGAGGCGCCAGGCAACGCCAGTGCAGACTCCTCATTGCTAACCTTGTTTACGTACTGCAGCCTGTTGTACTATTCATTATCCAACAAATTAAGGTGTAAGGGTGTGTGTGTGTGCGTGTGCATGTTTTTGTGTGTATGTGAATATGCATCAGTCTCTTTATGACTGATAAACAGGCTCTGAGCAACAAGGTTGTTAGCTCGATAGAGGTGTGTGTGTGTGTGTGTGTGTGTGTGTGTGTGTGTGTGTGTGTGTGTGTGTGTGTGTGTGTGTGTGTGTGTGTGTGTGTGTGTGTGTGTGTGTGTGTGTGTGTGTGTGTGTGCATGAAGTGGTGCATTTTAAAACACCTTAGTTTGACCACAGGAAGAGAGTTGAAGAGAACAGGAGCCAGGAAGGCCAGCCATCATGTATATGGAACGAAACCCACACAAATCAAAACAATGCTTCTATTAGTGCAGCCATTAAGACATAATGTGCGCGTTCCGCTATAAAACCAACATACCTTGGCCATTTCATTTGAATAAAAAGTCATATCAGCCAATAAATGTCATTTGCATAGTAAATGGTTTACTCCTGCTGCATGTTAACTTCATAATTAAGTCACATTTTATCAGAATCTTTTCGAAGAAAAAATTATGAGTAGATGGAAATGACAGGATTTGTAGGGCATATATACATACATCTATGCCTGGATGGATGCATAAATATATTGATGCTTTGAGAATATTGTGTTTGTGTGTGTGCATTATGCATGCGTGTTCTGAATGGCGGGATGTGCATTGAGTACAAAATATTTGTGAATAACATGAGCGCAGTGATTGAGATATTTTAGTTTCCACCATATGGAATTTTTGAGGTTGTTGTTTTTGTTGTACAGTAGTTTGGGTGTTCTTAAGAGTGATGATCTTAAACGGTGTGAATCATTGTGTCAATTAACAAATTACAAAAATATCATTTACATGTGTAATATAAAATGTAATTATTTTTTTTAAAATAAATAAATATGCATTGAATCTCTAAGCGCGTTCACAGTATTGAGGGTTGAATACATTTGAACACATCTGTATCTGTACAATCTGTCCATCCATATGACTGTACATACAGTGTGCTGTCAAGTGCGTGTGTGTGTGTGTGTGTGTGTGTGTGTGTGTGTGTGTGTGTGTGTCTGTAAGAACCCAAAACGTAATAACTGCCCATAACATAATAACTGCCCATAACGTAATAATTTGGGCTCATTTGAAACGTAATAAAGCCCATAACGTAATAACTTGCCCATAATGTAATAACACTTCCCTACCCATAACGTAATAATATTCTGCCCATAATGTATTAAGTTAATACGTTATGGGCAGGTTATTACGTTGTTGGCCAAGGTTTTTCAGAGGTAAGCTTTGATAATGTAATTACGATGCTAATAACTTCCAGTACCATAATAATTTGTGCCCATTTGAAATGTAATAAAGCCAATAACGTAATAAGTTGCCAATAACATAGTCATATTATTACTTTACCAATAATGTAATAACATTCTGTTAATATAATATAATACTCTCAGGTATTTGGCAGGTCATTACATTATTTGCCTTATAAAAACTTTAAAAAGCTTGACAACTGTTTTCCTTTTCTTACTTTTTACATTCATCTTAAAAAATGACAAAATATATCCTGTTTAGGAGAGGGTTGAGTAAATCTGCTGTCTGCCAGCATTATTAGCCTATTATGGGCAGGTCATTCAGAGGTAGGCCTATATGTAGCACAGATGACACAGATGACTGTGCATATTTCGTCTCACCTCCACTATTGTCAAATCAAATGGTCTCACTACTAAGTTTTTAGTTATAATAATAATGACATACATTAAACATAAACACATACAGATAAACACATAAACACATATTCTCAATTTTATCAGTAAAAATAGTAATGTGCATTGCAAACACTGAAGTCATTTGTGCTAGATTACCTCTCTGAAAACCTCGGCCAACAACGTAATTACCTGCCCATAACGTAATAACTTATTACGTTATTGAGACGAATGTTATTTCGTTATAGGTAGGGAAGTGTTATTACGTTATGGGCAAGTTATTACGTTTCAAATGGGCCCAAATGATTACGTTATGGGCAGTTATTACGTTATGGGCAGTTATTACATTTTGGGTTCTTACATGTGTGTGCGTGTGAGAGAGAGAGAGAGCGAGAGAGAGAGAGATTTGATTCCCCTTCATGTTGAATACAAACAAGGCTACTACAGACAGCAGGCACACCCTGTTTGGGTATTGATAAGCCATGGCATATATGAAACACCACTACCCCTGGGAAGAGCATACAGAGAGAGAGAGAGAGAGAGAGAGAGAGAGAGAGAGAGAGAGAGAGAGAGAGAGAGAGAGAGAGAGATGGTTTGATAGGTAGCGATAAGCGTAACTAGACTAGGTAGATGGGGAATTGACATGGGGAGTAAAAGATAAACACATATGGAGAATATATGAGATGGAGCGATAGAAAAAAAAGTTGAAAGGAAAACAAGTTAAAATAGAAAGACAAAAACCTGGGAGGATAGCAGATAAGAGATAACGTAAAAGGAAGATTGAGATTGAGAAATGCATAGAAAGAAGAACTGCATAAACAGTTTGCAAATTGTATGATGGAAAGTAAAGGGAACATCCAAATGGCCTGTGAGATTAGAAGATGAGAACAATACAGCGGTAGGGAAACAGGAGATGATGGAAAAGACAGACAGACACAGGATGGACAGACCTCAGACCACACCATGTATAAAACATGTCCGTCTGTGCACTGCACACCACCACACTCAAGACTACAGGCACAGGTGCTTCACATGCCCAGCACGCACACACACAGACACACACACACACACACAGACACACAGTGCACACGACACACACACCAAGAAATAAATATGTAATGTGGGACTAGGCCAATAACGTGTGTGTGTGTGTGAGGGGGGAGCGAGAGATCGAGAGTCCATGAAGAGTTGATAGGAGTGTGTTCAGAATACTATACACAGAAATATGTATACTTGTTTCATCAGCTCTCCATGCTCATTGTTTTCCAATCCACCATCACCCTGACATGGGCAGACCCTCTCTACTTCTTCCATTCGTAAGCAAGCAGCAATCCTGGGCTGCCCGGCAGCATTGTAAAGCATAGACCCTATTAAAAGTTTTTGGTGGAAAACACTGCAAATGGTTGTTAATGTGGGGCATACAGTAAATACCAAAGATAATGTCCTTTTTGCATCCCTAAACCAGCTTAAAAAAAAAAACCCTCCCCACTTCACCAGTCAAACCGAGGTACAGAGAAATTTGTAGGTAGGCCTATGTGGATTTGAGATATACTGTTTGGGACAGAGGTAGTGGATTTGGGACAGAATGTGTGTATGAGGAGGGCTTCATGCAGCTATGCCTGTGTGGTGGAGTAGAATAACAGGGGGAAAGGATATATAACCTTATCTCTCTACTTAAGTTCTCTTCTCCATCTTGAGTTGAGTGCAGTGACTGATCTACTGTGTCGGCCCATCTAAACCATAGGCAAATGGACTTGTCCATTTTCTCCCTCTGCTAATCTCTCCATCTCCCCTTCCTCTACGTATACCTTTTTCTACCAACACACTCTTGTGATGTCTTTCTTCATTTTCCTTCTCCACTTTCAACTCCAGTCTTCGTATTTCCATCCACTGATTGCTCTCTCTCTCTCTCTCTACATATATATATATATATATATCTACATCCTTCATCTCTTCTAATTTCACTTCCTTCCTGTCTTCGCTACCATTCCACCGGCAGATTGGTCTGTTTGCATGTCTGTCTGCTTGCAAGCCTGTCTCTCTCTCTCTCTCTCTCTGCTCCCCATAGTCTCTGCTCTGCATATGCTCCTTTCAGATAATCACAGGGCTCTGTTCCAGGAGGCCTCCTATGCTCTGCCCTCTATCTTCACTTCCCAGCTACCTTAGCACGCTTTACTCCTGCTGCTCCAGCCCCCCCACCCACTCACATCCCCTCTCTTCCACTCTCTCCTCTACACACACACACACACACACACACACACACACACACACACACACACACACACACACACACACACACACACACACACACACCACATGCACAGCCAGAACGCCTGCAAATAATTGCGTAGTAGTGGATCCCATTGAGTAAAAACCCCGTCTAAGGCTTATGATTCCACGGGAGTTCTGTCCCCATCCAGGCGGATTCCAGCATTAATGAGTAAATTAACCTCCAAATTAGCATAATTAATTACAACACTGGCTAACCAAGCTGCCCACCCCTCAAAAACCTGGCCTCATGTGCGTATCCAATTGATTTGGGGGTTGATATTGCCAGCGCAATTTGCACACACACACCATCTTCTGTTCCTGTCCTTGTGGGGTGCTTCCATTTAGCCTGGCTCTCACACAGACCCTTCGTGCTTCGTGCATCTACGTTAAACTTCGTCAGCTCGCACGAGGGTCTGGAAATCTTAGACGAGCCTAATCCGTGACCAAATCAAACCCATCCCTAACCTGTCAGTGAAGAATGCGTTTGCACCTTTGGTTTTGTGATTAAAAACAAAACTAGAAATGCACTCAAAGAGTGCAGACCTCCGTCAAGGAAGCTGTTTGATATAACATTTCCTTACTTTTAATTTAAGTCTTTCTGCCTTCCTCTTGTGGAATTAGAAACTGGAATATCAAAATTCTCCTTGACCCGCAATTCAATTGCGGTCACTATAGGGGCGTCTAGATGTGTAGGCTAGCAATGGTGACGTAACTTGAAAAACAGTCCTGGTTCCGGTTCATGATCCGGATCACCACCAATATTGAATCATTTGTTACTTTGGTCTTTTCCAACAGCTACAAGTTTCATGCAAATCCGTACATACGTTTTTGAGTTAAGGTGCCGGTATGCTTGCTGCGAGCTGTAAATTACGCGCGTCACCGCGAGCAACCGACAGCACATGCTTGCTTCAAAAGCAGTTGACCAAGACGCAAAATACTGGTGGTATCATCCAGGGGGCAGAGAGCACGCAACATTGGGATGCGGAAATTGGGAACACAGATGGCAAGGAAAACAGCAAAACAAAAAAAGAGGGGCTCCCTGGGCAAGGAAAGAATACTGCTACTAGCCTACTCCTGTATGTGCATGCTCCTTTTTCAAAGTGCAACAAGGAAATATGATCACAAATGTTTGAAATTTCGGACAAACTCAACGAGACGCTCTTAAAAGTTGCTGCCATTGTCGTTTTCATATCAAGCAAACGCGTGGAACTGTGCAGTCTATCTTACGATCGGCCCCAGCGAGTTTGAAGATATTGCACCTGACGCACGCATTTGGCTGCCGTGTCCAACGCGTGCGAAATTGACATTAAATACGCATGTTAATGCGTTCATGAACGAAACGTGCACGCGCTCGCGTATCTTGCAGCAAGCATACCGGCACCTTTATCCTGCTGACAGACAGACAGACAAACAGATCGACAAACCAACACGACCGAAAACATAACGTCCTTGGCGGAGGTAATAACCAAGAAAAGAAACATCTCATTGTATACCCTATACTTAACCGGTGACAGGGGATTTTTAACAGCATCTCGTCCAGGGAGTAAATTAGAGTATAACCTCAACTGGCCATAGGCCATTATTAAAGGGATACTGTCCCATTTTTGGAAATAAGCTTGTTTTACACCTCCCCTTGAGTTAGATAATAGGGTTTTACCGTTCTGGCAGTGCCAATTTTACCTCATAGGACTCAATGTTAACGGCCATGCATTGCACGCCAAACCTTATCAATACTTACATTTTTTGTGGGCGCCCCCTTTTTTTTCTTCTGAATTTCGAAAGTAGACCATCTAATGTACCCTCTGTGTGATTTGAACAACTCTGTGATGAACAGATCTGACATGGATTATGATCAAAGACTTCTAAGCCATGTTCCAAAAAATCTACGAAAGTCGCTAATTGGCTCTCTGAAAAGTCGCTAGAAGTTGCTAAGATGACATCATGATGTTATGTATGACGTCATAATGTCACACTGATCTCCATAAAATGTGTCTACATGGCTAATGTCATACAGTATGTTCGAAAGTGCATACTTACCGCCCCCTCTGCACTGTGTTTTAGATGCGTCCCATGCATCTCTATAAGAGGCTTAGGGGTCTTACACACTACGGTGGTAAACCGTCGCGTGACGGATGCGATTTTTACTACCGGCGTCTGTGAAAATACATGGAAACATATCTGTCCTTACACACCAACCGGCAGTAGTTGGGCTTCAGCAGCGAGGGAGCCGGCTCCGTGCCGTATTTGGAAAATTGAACTCGAGCGTATTTTTCACGCCGGCGACCGGCGCTGTCTCATTCAAATGGATGGCAAGGTAGCACGCTGGCTTTGGCTGTGGGGGAGTTTTGAACAGGACTGACCGTACATGCCGATGCTGTCAGTGTGAAAGGCAGAGTAGAACACACCGGCCGAAACTAAGCAGAAAGACCCCGTCCGTCCGTCCGTCCGTCCGTCCGTGACGCGTTCCTGAATTGTGATTCCCTCTTGTGTCCACAGGGCGGCACAGAGTTCAGTTCAGCTTTGGCCACAATTTTCAGAGAAGCATGTCAGCGATTTCTGTTATTTCCAGGCCTTACGGAAATCTATGAAAAAAATACAGCTATCATCACAAATTTCATGAGAGTAGTCAATGAGATCTAAAATCAGGCTAATGTTGTCAGATATATGCCTGTTGTGCATAAACCCAGTTTGGGACTCATCAATAACTGAGGAGAGTACATCTTTAATTCTTTTGGCAAATATGATAGCCAGCAACATATAGTCATTGTTCAGCAGAGAGAAAGGATGCCAGTTGTCTATCAAGAGAATGTCTTTTTGAGGCTTTGGAATAAATGTTATTAAACCTTGAAGCTCTCATTAAAAATTCCTAACAAAAAATTAGACAATTGCGGACAGAATAATTTATAGAATGTAAGGCCATCCGTACTAGGAGATTTGTTAGCTTTTATGTGATCAATACCATGTATAACTTCTGATAAGGACAAGGGAAGATCACACATGGTTTTGTCTGTTTCATCAAGTTGTGGAATGTCTTGTAAGTAACATGTCGAAGAATGTTTGGGCATTGCTGTCAGAGTATTCTGTTTGGTATAACGTCTTGTAAAAGGTGTAGTGGAGCAAAATTATGGACAAAAATATTTGGGTCATCAGTTACAACATCATCCATTTTAAGTTCAGATACAGAGTTCATATTGGCTATGTACTTCTCCAGGTTTGAGAAAAAGGCAGAGTTCTGCTCACCTTCCTCCATCCATCGCCTCCGTGATCTAATGAAGGCGCCCTTAGCTTTCCTTTTGTACACTCCATCTAAGTTGTCCTGTAAATTAACCAGCTCTACTCTTTGGCCATCCGTGAGGTTGTCTGGAGATATATCTTTGAGAGCACAGCTATTTTGTTTATGATGTTCTGTTCATCAGCAGCCCTAGTCTTGGCAACATCACTACCAAACTTTCTTAAATATTTAGAAGACTCATATTTAAATAATTCCCAGTTTAAACTAAAAGAATGATTAAGCTTAGCTTTAGTGTGGAAATGCTTGATTAATTACAATATATGAGACTTAACTTCTTCATGGTCAAGATGACAGTTGTTTAAATTCCAGTAGTTGGCTTTGAAGTGGCGCCTATTGGAGGGCAGTAAGTTAATAGAAATGGAAATGGCTTTGTGATCACTAACAGTACATGCACACAGAGATATTCGCGTTCGCCGAATGTGTCCGGGAGCTCGCGAGTCCATGTTCTATTCGCGGGCAGCAGGCATTCATTTTCAATGGAGCCCGCTCATTGAACGCGGACGTCCGCGCAGGAAAATAAACTCAAGTGCATACACCGCAAGAGTGGACGTCCACTTAACGTCCACTAAATGTGTCTGGTATCAGTCCGAAACGGTTAGAATACATGTAAACAGATCATGCCTTGCATACAGGAGCGCAGTGCAAGCATGGTGTATGTAAGCGCGGCGCATGTCCGACCCGACCGGACATGTCTGCAATGCTACTCCAGACAGCATCTCTGTATGAACGTAGGGCAAATCTAATGATGATGCCTCTCGGTTTCTTGTCCCCATTCTTCTTCTTTCCAAGGCGATGTGCTACGTGGATGGCCTCCTCGGCTTTGCCTTTGAGGATGGTCTGACAAAGTGGTACAACACTGTCCTTCACTTTTTCGTTTCGTTTTTCAGGAACGCCGAACAGCCTCAAATTCTGTCTTCTGGAGTATGTCTCCATGTCAGAGATACGTGCTTGGAGCTTGGCAAGAACGGACTTTACTTTTTTGAGTCGTATGTCGACATTGTTTACTTTCTTCTGAGTATCTTTTATTTCACTGAATGCAAAGTCCATTGGTTGTTATAATCCTTCTATTTTCATGGTGTTGTCATCAATTTTCTTTGAATTCTCGCTCACCAACCTCTCGATGGCATCAGCATGGTCGTTGATGAGTTTGGACAAAGTCTGGATAACCTTTTTGACCAGTGTAGATTCCTCGTCTGTTCCGTGCAGGGCTTTTTTTTTGCGACTGGAGATTTAGAAGGTGTCACCGGTATGGATGGAAAGTCGTCCGCCATCACCGTAACAGTAGACACGAGGCTGTAATCGTGACAGGATGCTATCAACACGTTAGCTTTATCCGTTGAACTTAAGTTGCCTGAGATGTTGTGTCTTTTTCTGTCAAGCAGGTTAGACATTTGGTTGCATCAGGTTAGATTTTGATATCTAGTTGTTTAATTGTTCGTCTCTCTTTTTACGAGTTGCCGTTTCTATGTCCGTTGTTTTTTCAATTTTGTGCAGGAACCCAGCAAAGGATGTCTAACTCGGTCCCCATTTTCAACGTGTCACACTCAACGTTATAACGTCATCAAGTGACTTTTCAGAGAGCTAATAGTGACTTTCAGTGTTTTTGGCAACACTGTACCTGGATCAATAATAATTGTTTACAGCCATATCTTCTGAAGTGCTAGCTACTAATGTCTCCTGAGGGGCATTTGTCTTTTTATGTGGAAAAAAGTGCACACACTCACCGAAAGCTGCTTGCTGCTGCTGCTGCTATCACATGTTGTGCCATTTTTCACTCCAATCTTCCATTGTCACACTTAACTTTTGAAAATTAAGGACAGCAAAACTCCCATGTCCTTTCATATGTCCATCAGTATTAAAACATTGCAAAGACGGCTTGTTTTTATTATGCTACCGCACAAGACTTGACGTGATGAGGAAGTGCATCATTTAAATACTGTGTTGTGATTTTAAAAAATCCCCAGATAAAAAATCTTGCTTTAATGGGTCTCAAGAGAGGATGACACCATAGCACACCAGTAGTTGGTAAGTAGGATACCCCGACGGTGTTTGTCCCAGTCTCCATGTAGAGGATCATGTACATCCAGGAAGCACTTGACATGTCTCTAATGCACTCTCCAGAGGTTCTCCATCCGGATGGTACACAGTCATGGAACTCCCATCAAATATTTTCCTTGGTCTCCCAATAGCTCCTGGAGCTTACCGGTATTGACAATTTAAAGGATAGTCTCTCCTATCCTCTTGTCCTCCGCCTGCAGTACCACTTCAGGTCATCTTTGGTGATCATCTTGTCCACCATTGCGTCAGTGATTTCAGGCACACCTTCTTTCCTCATCTGCTCCCTCTTGGCTATGCGGAGCAACGCCAGATCCTTGGGGTCCAACTCAAAGAAAGGCGCAGCAAGACGTGGAGGAGCTTAGGGGTCTTACACACCAAGGCGGTAAAGCGTCGCGGAACGGCAGCGTTTTTTACCGGCGTCGGTGAAAATACATTGAAACCTATCTGTCCTTACACACCAACCGGCGGTAGTTGAGCGTCAGCGGCGCGGGAGCCGGCTCCGCGCCGTGCTGCATTTGGAAAATAGAACTCGAGCGTATTTTTCACGCCGGCGACCGGCGGTGTCTCATTCAAATGAATGGCAAAGTAGCATGCTAGCTTTGGCTATGGGCAGGGTTTTGAATAGGACTGGCCGCGCACGCCGACGCTGTCAGTGTGAAAGGCAGAGAAAAACACGCCGGGCAAAACTGGCAGAAAGACCGCGTTCGTCCCGGTACCGTTCCGTTCCGCCTTGGTATGTTTTGGCCCTTAGAGTTCGGAAAGAAGAGTGTGAGTATCTGAGGAGTAGTCTCTCGTCAGACTCTCGCCACATGAAGTGGTAGATGTCGAGGCACACAATGAGGTCTGGCCAACCACAAAGTTCTCCCTAAAAGACAGTGTTGCCATATTAGCAACTTTGTCGCTAGATTTAGCGACTTTTCGGCGTCCCTGGCGACTAAAACCCTCATCTAGCGCCTTTAGTGACTTTTTGGTGCATCTGGTGACTTTTTAAAACGCATATTTTCAGTGACAAAATCATCGTTTTTCATCATAATTGTGACTGCAGCACCGTCAGAAGCGTTTCCCACGGTTAAGTAGGGCTGCAGATTAGCTCTGAGCACTATTCTACTGTGGTCAAAGGCATGTGGGCTTGTTGTCTGTACATCAGCGTGCCATAGCGACTTTTCAGCGAGCCAATAGCGACTTAAGCTGATTTTCTTTTGGCAACACTGCTCCTTAGGGGCAAAACATACCAAGGCGAAACGGAACGGTCGCGGGACGAACGCGGTCTTTCTGCTTAGTTTCGGCTGGCGTGTTTTTGTCTGCCTTTCACACTGACAGCGTCGGCGTGCGCGGTCAGTCCTGTTAAAAAAAAACCACAGCTAAAGCTAGCGTGCTACTTTGGCATTCATTTCAATGAGACACTGCCGGTCGCCGGTGTGAAAAATACGCTGGAGTTCTATTTTCCAAATGCAGCGCGGCGCGGAGCCGCCTCCCGCGCCGCTGACGCCCGACTACCGCCGGTTGATGTGTAAGGACAGATAGGTTTCAATTTATTTTCACAGACGCCGGTAAAAAAACGCGGCCGTTCCGCGACGCTTTACCGCCCTGGTGTGTAAGACCCCTTACAGTCGGTAGGCCATCATTATTATCCATGCAGCATGCATAATCAACATAGGACTTGTGGAGGTCTTTCACCTGCCTCTCTGTGCCTCCTCATAATACTCTGCATCATCAAGTCAAGTGCAGAACCTGCATTTGCTGTGACGCTGAGCACCTGGCCCTTTTCATTGCTGACTCTGGTCGTCCACTGTGCTGTCTCCTTTGCTGCTCCCGCCAATTTCTTGGAATCTGAAAATACACAACAAGAAATTAAAAAACACATATTCTAACATTCGAACAAAATCTCACCGATCTGGATACTTCACAGAAAAGCAAGGTCAGACTACAGTGGTGGAGCCAATCCTTTGGCGGAAGTACATGGGATGGCTCGCGAGGGGATGCATCTCTTCATCTCCAACAACAACCAAAATGTCTCATGGGATGCCTAGGGAGGGGCAACAGTGGCACTCTGAAACAGAAACAAAGAAAATGCATAATTGTTAAGAGTTAAATATCAAACATTACACCCCGCTTTGCACTAAAAGGCAAAACATGATTGTAACATTGTAAAAATTAAAATAAAAAATCTACTGGATACGAGCAGAAAACAGCCCTTTATGGTTACAATTTTGATTCGCTAAGAAGTTAATTGTTACATGCGCAAATATTCCCCACAAGCAAATCGAGTTGAACACAGGTATTATGTGGATGACTAACGTTATATAAAGGGGAAAAAACACTTAAAGGGACACTGTGTGAGATTTGTAGGTGTTTATTTCCAGAATTCATGCTGCCCATTCATAAATGTTACCATTTTCATGAATACTGACCACCACCATCAAATTCTAAGTATTCAATATGACTGGGAAAATTGCACTTTTCATACATGAAAAGGGGGATCTTCTCCATGGTCCGCCATTTTGAATTTCCTAAAATAGCCATTTTTAACTGCAAAAATGACTCGACTTGGACCATACCAAAATATTTGTTTATTACTTAGAAAACGTGCATGTAAAGATCAAATTTGGCAGTAGGCAGCCCAGTTTCAATGAGCAGCATAGTTGCAGTACCTTTTTTGCCCATTTCCTGCACAGTGTCCCTTTAAGGACAAATTATCCAACCGATGTCTGACTCCTAGCTAACGTTGTAATACTGTACCTGTAACAGCTAATTAGCGTTGTGCACACTTCTTCATCATTCAGTTATGAAGCGTATACTGTATAGCCATCATACAGTATATGCAAGCGTCCCACTGAATCGCCATGAACAGTAATATTTAAGTATCATCACATATCACACAATGTATAAAGTAAATAAACCATGATTAGTTGCTTACCTTGAACGAGCATCTTGACAGGTTAATTTGGAAGTATGGCCAAAGCTTCTCTGCCAACCAATCCCAGCACAGAAAAATGGTGTGGCAAAAAACATCTGTCATTGGCCAGAATTGAGAACAGCAAGTTCCCCATTGGTAGAAAGTGGACTGGCTATTGTTTGCCATTGGCAAGAAAAGAAGCGACCTGCACTGCGATTTGCAAGAAATAGGGTTAGTTTAGTTAGGATTATACCATTAAAAGAAAGAAAGTTTGGGGTGCCTTGAGATTTTCATGAATTTAAAGGGTACCTTGCCTGAAAAAAAGATTAAGAATCAGTGTTATAAGCAACATCCCCGCCCCCCGTCCATCCGGCTGATCCATTCTAGCATCTACCTTGCTGGAGCATCTTTGCCTTTGCCTGCTGCTGTGTGTGTGTGTGCGCGAGCGCGCCTTTGATCTGCCTTTGGCTAATGTATGTATATGTGTGATATATGGTTAATACAGGTATGTGAAATGATATGTGTAATGTCTTGTGTATTCTGTATCTGTGTATGTTTACTACAGGACACCTTAATTTCCCTCGGGATAAATAAATGATACTCTACTCTACTCAACCCCATACTCTGTCCCATGCCTCTGTTACGTAGGACAACACTGCCCCCAGCTGATTGATAGATGAGCTGCACTTTTCACTTACAGTAGCCTTGTGACAGCGAAATCTGGCACCAGGGATCAGCAGCAGCGCTTTCTTTTCTTAGATACCTGTACAACCTCTGTCAGCAGGGGGTCTCAGGACTACAGTATGACTTTGAGTTTCAGCGTCCCCTCCTCACCTCTCCTCTGCTCCTTAGCTCCTACTTTCCTCTTATTCTTTTTGAATTTCAGTTTCAGCCTCTCCTTTGTCTTCTTCTGCTCTGCAGCTTGGGAGAAGTTCCAAATATAGGTATTCCCATTATTAATTGTACTAATGTATCTATTTAATTATAAATGTCATTAATAATATATATAATTATAAATATCATTACGCTTCAACATGTGCCTGTTGCGTTAGGAGAGAGGATCAAGGATGAGCTGGAGAGACATATTAGAAGCAACTTCGCAAAACTGAATAAAACAAGATTATGCATCGACCCAAAACCACTCAACCAGGCATTACTGAGGTCGTACTACCACATGACAACCTAGGGGAATATATTGTACAAACTTTCCAAGGCCCACAGTGTTTCCCATACATTGAGGAAACTATGGCGGCCCGCCATAGTTTAAATTTGGCCGCCATAGTTTCCGAAAATGTAAAAAAAAATATATATATATTTTTTTTTTTTTTTTAACTTTTTTTTTTTTTTTTTACGATTTCCGTTTTTGTTAAAACGATTTGAATTACGATTTCCTTCGCATTTTCCTCCTGGAGTAAATACATCCTATACAGAAAACCACAAGTGCTTGAAAGACAGAGGGATCAAAAGTCTAGTCAAGTTGTTGTAGTTAAATTGGGTTTGGGAGCAATAAAAAAAAAACCTTCAGAGAAGGGACAGTTGGGATGAGTTTACTAACACTCTCCAGGCTTTGTTTTACAGTTGTAATGAGTTAGGTGACAGGCCTTCATTGAGAAGGCAGAGGAGACATCGGACTGCATATAGAAATTAATGTGTAATGAATGTGAATATAGACATAAATGTGTAATATGTTGTTCAGCCCTTTTAATGGGAGGAATTTTGAAAAACTGGCCCTGTGACCAGCACCCCTCATGTAGAATGTGTACACCTTTGTGTGTGTGGGGAAAAGGCATAGCCTACCCTCTTAGACCCTTTTTGTCTATGCGTTAACAAATGCACAGTACTCTTACATTTTTATCTCTGCTTCTATTATTTTTTTCATTACATACACCCCTGCATGAGGGACGAATGAAACTGTGTTGTAAACAGAAATGATTCACTGTACTGCATTTTTAAAAAAATATATAAATGACAATGTACTACTATACCATGGGTAAAATGTTATGTAGCCTTATTTCTCAAAATATAAATGGCTGAAATGTAGGCCTAGGCCTATAGTTTCTCCATGCGCCAATGTCATACTGTACTCATTGTTTTGCCAATTTGCATTTACACTATGTGAATACAACCCCCCCCCCCCCCACCCCCGGAAAAGAAAATCCCGGCTGCCCCCATAGTTTCCAAAATTTCTGTGGGAAACACTGGCCCATCTTTTCTCGCTGGTGGATGCCTGTGACGCTTTTCGCAGAGTAGGCTCGATGAGGAAAGCAGCCATCTGACGACCTTCTGGGCGCCGTGGGGCCGCAGGAGATGGCTCAAACTTCCATTTGGTGTGTCTGTTGCACCGGAAGCCTGGCTGGCATTGAATAGCCAATGTTGAATGTTGATATGCCTCTTCTCAAGGACGGATTACTCCCCACCTCTGCTCTCACCACCTTCTACAGAGGTGCTATTGAGAACATCCTGACCAGCAGCGTCTCTGTCTGGCACGGCTGTCTAGCTGCAGACAAAAAGGCGCTACAGAGGGTGGTGAGGACAGCAGAAAAGATCATCAGGTCACCCCTACCAGGCATCCAGGAACTGTACCCTTCACACTGTTCCAAGAGGGCAATGAACATCATCAAAGACACAACTCATTCTTTTAGATGACTTTGTCCCCGGCCCGGCCAAAGCTGTCAGTGGCCCTGTGTGTGTGTGGGTGTGTGTGTGTGATTGTGTATTATGTCAGTATTCTTATTGCTCACTGTGTGTGTGTGCGTGTGTGTGTGTGTATTGTATTGTATTTTACATGTCTATATCAGTGTGTCAGTGTTTGAAAAACTGCACATGTGTGAATGTGTATCGTCTGTGTGTATGCTGTGAATGAATGCATCAAAGAAAGAATTGTTAATTCATGTATGAGTAAGCTAGTTGTGTGTGGGTGGGTGTGTGTGAGAGAAATTATTATCAATATCTTATTTAAATATTTATTTTGTTAAACTGCACATTGGACACTGGTCAAACACAATTTCAAACTTCTGTACTAACCCTGTTAGGCCTAAATAGATTTTTGACAAGAAAGTACACTTGACTTGAATTGACTTGATGGGCCTACCGGGCCAAGGCCTAGTAGTATAAGCAATGGGTGAAAAAATCGCTCACAAGGTGATACAAGCATGAAAATTGGCACAGGTGTTCATTAGGACATGCTTATCAATATCAGGGGTGGAGGCACTCAAAATTCCATGTTGCATAGCAACGGTTGCTAGGTAAAGCATTTCCCTTAGCAACCAGCATCAATTATGCAGTTTCTAATTGATTTTGTGGTATTAAGGCATATGTACCCTGAGCCATTGTCTTAAAATCACTGTAGCAATGCTGAGAAAGGCTCCATACTACAAATATGCACCCTTTTCCTTACAGTAGCAACCAGCATCAATGAAAACAGGTTCCGAGCAATTATGAGGTATTGTGATGTTTGAATATTGACCGTGTGTCCTAAAATCACTACATGAATCACTCAAGAGGTTATACATTAGCAACGTGTGACAATGGCCCCTTTGATGTGATTTTGTTTCCATTTAAGTCAATTATGTGAAAAATACAATTTACACTTCAATTTACTTTTTGAAGACATAATGTCTCAATATGGTTTACATGTCTCAGTACACATCAGGCCTGTCTTTATCTTTATACATGAGCCTAGTAAAGCCATCTGACAATTCAGAGGTAAAAAACTGAACATTTTGGTAAGACAAAAAGCATACATGAATACAGTTAGGACAGTGCTGTGTTGTAAATTGTAACCTAGCAAAGTTATTCTTGACATGTCATGGTAGGCTTTTATTAATCACTATATACAGTGAGTTGGGTGCTACAATATTAAGATACAAACTGGTTTACAAAAAGTTGGGACACTTGGTATTTTGTAAATTAAAACAAAATATTCTTAAATTCATACAAACATTCGATCCATACATAAGATGGAGAGCTGTGCAAAGAGAGGAAAGCTGAAAGGAAAGCAACCCAAGTTGGTTCCTCTACATCAGGACAGTTTGACCATGGGGTGGCCAGGTTGGGGCCCATTGAAATTCTGCTACTTGGAAATATAACAAGTTCATATTCTGGTTCTGGGCATCCTGTGTGGTGTCGCATTGAGAGCAATGGTATTATAATAGAATAGAATAGAACAGAATAGAATAGAATAGAATAGAATAGAATAGAATAGAATAGAATAGAATAGAACAGAATAGAACAGAAAGCCTTTATTGTCATTATACAAAGTATACTGAGATTTGTGCTTCCCTACAAGGTGCACAGTTCTTTATACTGTAGATGAATACATTCCAGTAAGTGTAAGTTCAGTTTAGTGACAGCTTTGGGGAAGAATATTCATTTCAAACTAGGCTAGTCTATGTGGTGCTGAGCGGTCAGTGGTGTACCATTAATATTACTGTAATTATAGCATAAGCATATAGCATAAGCATATCTCATCATGCATGCAAACTTACTCACAATACATTCAGACTATTAGCTGTGGAACTCAGACTGTGAACACTATGGAAACCAATTTCAGTCTTTTGCCATAGCTGATGTTTGTGAATCTGGCAAAATGGTGAGGGTTTTGGGAAGAATGTGTGTGGTCTTTAAACACCTTCATCTATGACTGGGTTACTCTTGAACAATGCTCAAGGAACATTTCACTCCTCAACAGGATTGTACAGGTAGTTGTTAATACCTGCTGGGCATTGCTGCCTGTCGCACCTCCTCTGGTGCCCATGGGTCAGCGAGACAAAATAAGACTTGTGACACAAACATCTTTATTGTATCAATTACTAGACAAACATAGGGAATACACATTCATAATGCATAAGTATCATCTTCAGTTCTTGAGGTAGGGTATAGTGAGGATTGATATATTTCTCTACAGTTGTTAATGTCACACCTCCCTAAGAGATGGTCAAGGTGTGAGTTCTGTGATTCTATTTCAAGAAGGCTTCTCTAAACAGTTGCGATCCAATGACTCCCACTCACCAAGGCTATCCTGCCACAGCATATCAAGAGGGCAGTTGGCTATTGCTATGCAGGCATGTAGTGTCGTATCAGCAGTTGTCCTCTCTGGCTGAGTGGGGATGGACTGGCTCAGCACGGTGGAAGGTTCTTTGGTCAAATTTGCCTAAAACCAGTGCAAATTGTCCAGAGTTGCTGAAGTGTTCTTGATAGAGCAGATGTCAAGACTATGTGTTTATGCGCATCTCAAATGCACCGACTACACAAAGCTGACTGTAAGAAAACAATGCCTTTGGCAGTGAAATTTTGCCAATTGAAAATGTTCAAATTTTGTCTAGCTATAGTCGATAGTAATCGGTAGTAGAAATATTATAGCCTAGTGTTATATAGAAATGAAAGGTTTGGTACTTTTAACTTTGTAAATACAATATACACTCAATAGAGGGGTGTAATATTATTAACCTGGCCAGTATAGAGAGAAACACATGTCTTTGCATTCCAAATACTATCTGTTGTTTTGAATGTAACTTATCTTTAACTTGACATATACACTGTAATTAGTCCCTTTAGGTTGAAAGAATTTTATAGTCATCCTAAATATATTAGTCCATTTAGTTTTGGATATAATAATGAATAATACTGGGGTAAGCATGAGGATCACTGTCAGATGACACTTCTCAACACAGCACGTATGTATCATGTACTATACTGTATGCATTCTTTCTTCCTGATTTTTTTTTTTTGCCTGGTCAGTTGGCAGTATTTGGTACATGTATATAAAGATAGGCCTAGAGACATTTGTAAAGCCAGTTTCACTTGACATGATTTTAAAAAGACATTACCATTTAACATGGAATTTCACATAATAACAATGATTTTGGGTGGATACAATTACATTCATAAGGGGTCATTATGGTACATATTTGCCATATAACTTATTGAAGAATTGCTACAGTGATTTTAGGACAATATCTCAGGGCACAGATGCCTTCATACCACAAAATCAATCAGAAATGGCATAATTGATACTGGTTGCTAGGGAAAGTGCTTTACCTAGCAACCGTTGCTAGGCAACATGGAATTCTGAGTGCCTCCACCCCTGACATTGATAAGCATGTCCTAATGAACACTTGTGCCAAGTTTCATGCTTGTATCACCTTGTGAGCGATTCTTCCAGTATTTAACACCCATTGCTTACGCTATAGGGACCCAAGAGCTAAGCCTACATGCTACAAAAACACGTCATTATTGGTCTATTTTGTCATGTTGTGTTAAAATTGCACTTTTAACTACCTTATTTTCACATTTTCTCGGGGGAGAAGCCCCAGAAAACCCCCAACAAAAATGGTTTTCTAACATCTCCATTAAACACCCAAAACTTCTGGGGTCGGGGGGATTTCTTGTTGTCTGGCCCACGGGTCATAATCCATCCCTGCCTCTGCTAACAGCTGCCATTAACCATTCCATTTTCGAAGCCTATGACATCACTGACTGTGCGTGCATTGTTGGCTCAAAATAAAACTGACACACACACACACGACACAGTGCAGACCCTGAAGAGAGAAGACATGCTGTCCTGCTGTGTACATACGGTTGTACCCATTCTAAAAAGTAAGTTTTTACGCTATCCGAAGAGGGAATTGGCTGTGTTTTCCCTTGTGAATACTCGAACATGCCAACTGGATCTATAGCCTACTCACAAACACCAAAAAAGGTTGTGAAATGGGAAGATGGTTTAAGATGAAAACTGCTATGAGATTTTGAAGATGGTTTAATGGTAAAACTTCTGTACAATGAGCTTTGATGTAACAGATAATTTTTGTCATGTTATCACTAAAATGCCAAGCATGTTCAAATGTTTTGCCATTAACCCCCCCAATTCCAATATCATTTTCACTAACATTTAAAATTGCGCAGATAGCTTAGGCCTACTCAACGTTTTCCTTTTCCTTTCTTTGCGCCTACTCCATGTGGTTAGTATTGCCGCCTGGGTCCGTGACGCAATTCCATTGCACTCACAGAGCTTATTGGTAGTCGGTGTCAGTCAGGTAACCATAGGCTGTGCAATGCGCAGATCATCCAAAATATCTAACCAGCAATATCTAACCTTCAGCTGTCTCGTCAAATCGCTGTTCATTTTCTGCATCCAAGTTTTCTGTCGGACTTAAACCGAACGTGACCACAGACCCGTCGCCAGAACTGATTCTTAAAGGATTTATCCGGAGTTGGAACAAGTTTGCCTGATTTTTGCATGTTTGGGATGAAATACAGTCACTCTAGAGCAAAATCAAGGCAAAAGGATGCGTTTTGAGAAAGTTTGATAATATCACGTTAGCCTCGTTAGCCATATCAGCTATGCAATATGAAAGATACGGGCATCGTTTTTCGGCGGTTACACACATTTCAAAAACACAACATTTTAAAGTCTTGCACAGCTCAAAACAACGTCACACGTACCTCATAATATGTTGAGGGTAATCCACACATAAACCGAAGTGTCCAAAGCCCTTCATGTATTCTTGAAAGGTCTGCAGAATGTGTTTTGTGAAGCTACTACCTTGAGAATATCTAAATTACGGTCAAGACAACTATTTGACACTAAAGTCCACCAAGTAGATTGCCGAGTGCGTCGCATCATCAGCTATGATTATTTCCATAGCGAGTAACCACAGCTGATGGTGCGACGCACTCGGCAATCTACTTGGTGGACTTTAGTGTCAAATAGTTGTCTTGACCGTAATTTAGATATTCTCAAGGTAGTAGCTTCACAAAACACATTCTGCAGACCTTTCAAGAATACATGAAGGGCTTTGGACACTTCGGTTTATGTGTGGATACCCTCAACATATTATGAGGTACGTGTGACGTTGTTTTGAGCTGTGCAAGACTTTAAAATGTTGTGTTTTTGTAATGTGTGTAACCGCCGAAAAACGATGCCCGCATCTTTCATATTGCATAGCTGATATGGCTAACGAGGCTAACGTGATATTATCAAACTTTCTCAAAACGCATCCTTTTGCCTTGATTTTGCTCTAGAGTGACTGTATTTCATCCCAAACATGCAAAAATCAGGCAAACTTGTTCCAACTCCGGATAAATCCTTTAAGGCGGGCTTCTGAAATCCAAGGGTGGGCACCAAATTATTTTGCTTATTTGACCATTTGCGCAGCCCAAATCCATCACAAAAATCATTACATTAAACATGGCAGGACAGCGTGCGCTCTCTACACACACACACACACAGGTGTGCGCGCCGAAATAGAATACACGCAGCATCTCGAACTAAACAAACCAACAAAAAAACACCACGACTGGCAGCGGCGATTCTAGGGCAATTTGGGAGCGAAAATGTTAAAGAATTTACCGTCTTAGCTGTTATTCACCATAATAGCCTAGGCTTTGGGGCCCTAAGCGGCTACCTCGAGCTGCCTGGTGACAAGATGCACCTCTGACGACAGGTTCAAAGCAAAGCAACCGTCAGAGTAGCTGCCTTTTGCCAAAATGCCAACACAGACAAAGCACACAGCACCAACAACAACTGCATGTGCACATGATGAGATATTAGATGACGAGCAACAAGCGTCTCAAACTGAATACAAAACAAAACACCACGGCACGGGGGCCGGGTAGGCTATTTCAAAGCAACCAACAGAGGCATAGTAGCCTAGTTGCAATTGCATCACACAGACACGCACGCACGCGCGCACACACACACACACACACACAATGTGACTTAAGGGCAGATTATAGTTCAGCAACAGCGCCTGTTGCTTATGGTCGCCAACCACTGTTGATGTTATAGATCTGCGCAGGAGGTCTCATGTCGTTAGCTACATTTGGCTACATAGCTACAAGGCTACAGTACAGTAGTCAGACTGCAGGCATTGTGCCGCGAGTGCTAAACTGATGTATTGTTTGTTTGTTACTTACTAATTCAGTCATTGTAGCTTCATTTATTAACACAGACTAGAAAGAAAGTGTTTGTATTCCACAGAATATTGACAGTTTGGCTCTCGTAAACTACCGAAGAACTGTGCCGCCACGAGAACGAGGAAGTAGCGAGACGACCAATCACAACGCCTTTTCTCTGCGACCTTCGCAACCGTCTGTCGCGTAGTCAGGATTTTTTTGAGGCGCGCGACGACGGTTGCAGAGCCTCTGCGCGGGGGGTGCACAGGCTCTGCAACCGTCAGCGGCAATAAGTATAAATTGGTTGCACAGGCTCTGCAACCGTCAGCGCCAATAAGTATAAATTGGCCTTTACTATGAGTAGAGTTGCAGCGCTGTCTTTTGTCAATCATGTGTCGGCGTTTTGCCAAGCTGAACTTCCACATCTCATCTCCTGTTAGCGTCCAGAACTAGCCAGCAATATCGCCACGTAACGCAGATAAAATTAACCACTAAAAACTCCAGCATATCTAGCCTACGGCTGACATGTCGTGACTTATCTCTGCGAGCCAATTGTTCTGCGGTTTTCTGAATCTCGCCACATGGCTTCAAGTGACTGAATGTTCCTTGAAAGCGGCACGTTTTTCCCAGTTTCGATAGCATGTTTCTGAAATCATTTCAGGGATTGGAAAGGTTGTGTCTGATGAATTCCTCTGCAAGGAATATCCTCTGCGATGGAATAACCTAGAGCTACTCGAGCCAATCCCAATTCCCAAATACAGGAAAATGTACGTCTTTTCGAACCAAAATATATCACGAGGTATTCTTTCAACAAAACCTGATTGGGTTTATCGGCACCGAGCTCATTCACAGATCCATCAGTGGGGATAGCCACAGTGACCTGGCTACTAGTTGCCTGCCTCTTCTGTCCCTCTCCTCTTTCTCCCGTTTTTGCCAACCTGCCTTCACTGTCACCACCAGCTCACCATCATGTGATTAACACATAGATTGTATATTACTAACACATTCTATGGGTTAGCCGACGCCTAAGACCTCAGTCGCTTTGTACACCTGCTGCCAGCATTTTTCGGATGCTGTCCGATTCAACGCCTCGCGCGCCAGATTGGACCGCACCATTTCGCAAGAGCTCAGGGGGAAGGGTAAATGACAATATAATAAAGAACTGACGAAAACGTTATGGGAATCGACAGTTGTGTGTTTAATAAGCATATTTCCAAATTACTATTTCTTTGTAATTATACATTTCTATTTTTTTTGTTTTTTAAAAGCAGAATATATAATTCATATTTTATTATCCGCGGGCCGAGGGCCGTTCTGCGTTGGGCCGGGCCGTTAGAATCAGTACCACCTTTCCCCCCCTAGCGGCGCCCCTGCCCTGGCATAACACAATATGGCCACAAGGTGACAGTGTCATCACATGTAGGCCTATGTTTTGTTAATAAAGGGATGTTCCCTTTTTTTGAATCTTCATTTATGAAGATTCAAAAAAGGGAACATTCAAAAAAGGGAACATCCCTTTATTAACAAAACATAGGCCTACATGTGATGACACTGTCACCTTGTGGCCATATTGTTTTATGCCAGGGTATAAGGGGCAGTTACAACCAGCATGCAACTAGGCCTACAACTACATGAGATCCGCGGTGTGTGTGTGTTTGCGTGCGTGCGCGTGTGTCAGTGTGTTACTTCCACATAATGGACAAAATCGTAAAAAATCAAAAGACTGCAATTTTATTAACGGATTTTTGGAGTGAGAAATTGTGCATTATGAACTGCTTATGGCATCAGTTTTTTTCTGAAAGGGCGGTGATGTCATATCAACTAGCCTACGTTTAAGGAAGAGGATATTGCGTCATGAATTTCCACATCGACCGACGCGGGAATATGAAATGGCGTCAGCTGACAAATCTGTTTTAGAGAAATCACGAAGTCCTCCTATAAAGGTGCTGTCTGGTCAACTTCGCGAAGCTAAAAGCCGACTTGGATTAAATGGAAAGTCCGAATACTGCATAAAGAGACTTGGTCAGGGGAAAGACAATCCCCTCAACGTGTCAGTAGTTTGGATGCAAGGGACAGTAGTCGAAGTTCAAAGAGACAACAACACAGTAGTTCTGCTGGACGAGACTGGCAACTTTGTTGTGGGTGGCGTAAATAACATACCGAAAGGGAAACCTTGTCTAATTCATGGTAAGTGGCTTTTACATACACTTCTCTTACTACTTCATATGGGTGATTTATATATTCTAAGATCGTATCCCTTTGTTATTGCAGGAAAATATGTCATGGTGATGGGTCTGATCCAGACACACAGTCCAGAGCCCGTGCTGCGAGCAGTAAAAATGGCAGACCTGTCAGATAATTCTACGACTCACAAGAGAATGTGGAAATACGAAGTTGAAGACCTGCAGCAATGTTTACCGTAATTTAAATATTAAATCATATATTTCATAAATGCAATGGTTTCTGTGGCCTTGCAGACTGACTGTACCAGCATACTGTCACTTACAAGAGATTTCCATAGTAAGGACACTGCCACTGTAGCCTTTAGTCACACTACAGATCTGTATTTAGTGGAACATGCAAAGTTTGAGATTTCCCATTCGTTTTTCCATAGGGAGACAGAGATGGGTGAATGGGGTAACACTTTTAACTATGATATATTCATTTGAAACTAGTAAGTAGTTCATTCAAGCAAAATCACATCTTTTTTGTATTGCAAGTTGTCTGAAATGTGATGATTAAATATGCAAATGGTATCACACCTACTATGTGGTAAAATCTGAAACAGTATGCTAAACATGAAACAAATTGCAAAAGTAATTATTCACACTTTTTATAGATGCGCAATCCACCCTACATCACATATGAAAAATCTACCTTCATCACCTCAGAGGAACATCACCTACTTTTAAAGGTCAGAAGTAGCAGATTTCCTATGCATTTTACCATTCAGTGGGTAAAAACTGCTACTTTTGACCTTGGAAAAATTATGTGCCACTAAATTAATGAGGGTAGATTTTTAATATGTGATGCAGAGGGGTTGAAGGATCAATATAATGTATGATCCAGTATTATTGCAATTTGTTTTATGTTTGGTCTGTTACCACATATTTTATCACATATGTCAGTACATAGGCTATGACGTCATTTGCATCACATTTCAGAAAACTTGCAATACAAAAAATTAGAGGTGCACCGAAATGAAAATATGTGGCCGAAACCGAATAATAATTAATCACTTGGCCTAATACAGAAACCGAATATTACAATTTAATTAAAAGTTATCAAAAGTTAGGTTTTTCACAATTTTTTAATATTGCTTAAATCTTTGGCTTACTACAATAAATGTTTAGACATGTTTTTGAAAGAAACTAAATGTGTATTAGAAGTCTTTAAATGTTAGAGTAGAAGTGAAATTAGTTTAATTAATGCCCATTTTCTATTCGGCCACTCTATTGGCTTTCGGACGAAAACCGAACGTGTCTTTTTTTGGCCGAATATTTTCTGCGGCCGAATTTTCGGTGCACCTCTACAAAAAATATTTGCCCTAATGTGGGTGTAGCAACTGTGAAAGTTTCAAATCATTACGTCATAGTTCAAAATGTTATCCTATTCACCTAGTATCTCCTATAATGTCACCCTATGGAAAAATGAATGGGAAATCTCCAACTTTGACCTTGAAAACCAGGCATGTTCCACCAAATATGTATCTGTAGATTTTTAATATGTGATGCAAGGGGGCTTAAGGATCACTTTAAGGATTACTTTTGCCGTTCATCCCGTGTTCTGGCCTTTCTAGTGCTAGATTGGCATAGTAATGACAACGTGCAGATGAAAATTAGTTAGATATAACAATATGTTTATTCTTCAATTCTGATTACATATGTCTGTGTCCCAGTGTGCACAGATAAGGTAGGACGGATACACTGACACATGTATGGGTTTTTGATATACAAGTTTGGTCACAAATGAGTGGTGTAGCAATACAGAAAAGTAAACGATCCTTTGGGGTGAAAAAAAAAAAGAAACACAAGTGGCAAGCCATACTGATTACAGTTACGCAAATAACCAAAGGTGCAAAATGTCAGTGTGAATGATTTTGGTTTGTGGTTTAAGCCACAGCAGCGATTCAATCTTCACTCTAAAAACATGTTTTGTCCCACTGTAGTACAAATTTAATTTCCCACAGCGTAAAGGGCTTTAAACTTTCCCATACAAACTGGTGTAAGTTGTCTGTCTTAATTAAATTTAATTTCATTTACTTTAACTTAATTTAAATTTAACTACACGATGAGTTAAAATGCAGGCATGAATTAACTGGCCATTGAGAGAAATAATGTGTCTGTAATAAAAAGTTGAAATAAAAACATCTGGCTTCAACAGCCTATGATGTGCATATTATTATCATTTTTTTCACATGGGTCAGCTGTTTTATTAGAATCCCATTTAAAATCTCTTTCTTAATCTTGACATTTTAATATTAAATATGTAGTATCATATCCACCACCAGACTGGTTGGGAAGTTTTTTTCTACACTCAAAAGGCAACACAGAAGGCAACGTGTCGTGCTGTTTGGCTGTAAAAGCAGCTACATTCTGACAAGACAACACATAGGCTACTGAAATCAATCTTTCACAATATCACTTCCAACTTGCATATAATCTTCATATTAAGTCGGGTCTTCAATAACTGGACAGTCAGTTCACTTACAGCTAATAATAACAGTGTGACAAAATGTTGGCAAGGCACAAGCGGTCAATAGGAAAAAGTGAGTATGTATTTGTGGCAGGAGAGAAAGGATCACAGGCGCTTGTAGACTCCTAGCACCGACTTGCAGGTCGGACAGTGGTGCTCTGCATCCTTCGCACCATCCACACAGAACGGGATCAAGCAACAGCCGTAAATGCACCTAGACAGAGAGCACATTTTTCAAAATGAAATGCTGTTTACATGTGTGCGGATATTTTTTAAAAATCTGTCAACATATAACTGAAAACACTAGCGCTGTGCAATATGTGGCATTTTGATCGCAATATCAATTTTGCTATGAAACAATATTACATTTCATAAAATTGACTTAAAATTAATTTTGGTCAGTTGTCTATGCTGCCAAAAGGGACTGATAGCTCAACACAAGCTCCTGAACAGAGGGAAGATTATGAGTTGTTTGACACGAGATCGGTGGCATCCAGGGGCATGTGCGGTCAAATTTCTTGATGGTGCGACTAAAAAGCAAATTTTCCCTCGTCAGAAAAATGAAATAAGTCAGCGAGACTAAATACAATTACACACAGTACTTGCGTAACAAATCCAGTAGTGAAATTTTCTTGCTCCACATTCCACTGTCGGTTTTATTATAAGAAACTGAAATAGTTTGGGAACAACAGCAACTCAGCCGCTAAGTGGTAGGCCATGTAAACTGACAGAGAGCGGTCGACTCTCTGCACAATTGCCAGAACTCCAAACTTCACGTGACTTTCAGAATAGACTTAGTACAGTACAACATTTTAAAAAACTGTCAAAAAGGTGCATTGAACAGCACAGAGCCCAACCAAGGCAGCTCACTTCCATAGCTCACTGGCAAAATATTAAAACAAGATGGACTGAAAAAGTTGGCCGTGTTTTGACCCACTGCTGAACATCTCATAATTTTTTGAGTTGAAAAATAAAACATATTTTTATAATATTCATATCTGAGGATATATTTATAGTGTAAGATACACAGAGGCGTTTTTTAGAAAGTTCACTGCGCTGTCTGGTTAGGGACATGAAGCCAGTTCCATTGATTATAAAGAAGGCTAAGGGGCTGTTTATCCATACCTGGGTATTTTGATAAACGTAGAGCTTTCCCTTTGTTTGTGCCTTTCATTTACAGAGTTTTTACCTCTAAAAACAAAGCTTCAAAAAACTCTGCTCTGCAAAAGTGATTTTTGGGGGGTGTCTCTAACTTCCAAACAAGTAGTCTTACCCAACAAAGGCAAGGGCCACACAAGCCAGCCAGGTGAGCACTCCGTCTTTGCGCACCACTTGAGTCGTGACCATTTGGGCACACACGGGGCAGTTGACAACGACAGGAAAATCTCCAAATACAGCAGCAGGCTGGACGTACAGCGTCTGCACGGTCACTGTAGGCAGGGGAAAGAAGGACCGGTAAAATTTCTGCTCATTTTAAGCACAATACAACAGACATATATTTTCAAGAGAAACCCTTGATAAAAAAGCAAACTACTTTAAAACTTAGAGTACTCGTTCAAACAACTAAAAAGAAAATGTAAACTTCGTATGCACATACCATTAGCTGCTGGTACTGTTGTGACTGGCTGTTGTGGGTAGGGCTGGTTGAAAGTCTGAGGCGGGTAGCCTTGCTGAGGCGGGTAGGCTTGCTGTGGCGAGTAGGCTTGCTGCGGTGTCTTGTCATATCCAGGGGGAGCAGGCGAGTATCCCGGAGGAGGAGGGGCGAAGCCGTAGGGGACCTGCGGAGCGTTCAGCGTCTGCTCATACGATGGGGGCTGCGGATATCCTGAGTAGTACTGGCCTGGATCCGCTGGCGGCGCGCTTGCCATGATCCCGCCTATTAGTAGGTAAGAAAAGTAGGTATGGTTCATTTGTGTAGTGTGTTTTAATGGAGGTGAACAAACTGGATTGATAGAGTTAAAGTTCTGCCAGGTTGTCCTTGCACCTGTGACCTTAATACAGAAAACGGCAATAACCATCTCGTCTATATAGGGATCAACCACGGATAAGAACAATAGGGGACAATTCCATTATCCAAACTCCTGTCCTCCCATGTGATTGTGGCCTTGTGATGACGTCACATGGCGTCATTGACGATAGAAGTTATAATAAAGGCCAAAAAGTCAAGTCACTTTACCTACCCCATGCCCTACTTCCCGCAAATTTCAAACACTACACATCCACCTAATCCATCTTTCTCTCTCTGCATCTGATCTGATTTCTAAGGAATCTTCACCCCTATCAAACTGTACACTGCCTGCTTTATGATAATTTAACCCATTGTGTTCATGGACCTTACCAGAATCTATGTTCTACCTTGATTACCGTGTAATACGTCTTTTTTCTCTTACTTCTACATCACAATACTAGATCATAGATGTATCTCCCAACACTCATTTCTGGTCATTTTTAACTTGTCTACCTGAAGTCTCAGAGTATGTGTTTTTACACATTGCCTTTTTATTTTTTCTTTAGTTTTTATTTTTCCCCTCCCCGACAATTACCTGTCTTCTATGTGTCTTTAAATGTCCATGTGGGAATTATGTGTATTTATGTTATCTACTTGACACCTGAATTTCCCCTGGGGGATCAACAAAGTTACTCTACTCTACTGACAGTGCAGCTTTTTCTCGTGGCACCAGACACCTTTCATTCAATGTATTTGAAGTAGGACAAGCAGCATCCGGTGGCAGATTAGAAACTAACACCTCACTTTTTTTCAATGGAAACTGGTAGCTGCTTTTTCCTGCTTCGCTTCAAAATGTAAACTTGTTTTGACAAAATTGCAAGGAAAGACTAAAAATATCCTACATAATAACCACCCATGGTCAGCATACCTGACACAAATTTGCAGCTTTCCAACTTGAACCTCACCTCTTAGTAGTGATGCAGCCCGGCCCAATTTCAAGCAACCCCACCTAACACATCTCATCTAACTATCATCCGTGCATGGTTCATAAACATCCCCACATGAATCACAGGCTATAATCTCATAATAGATCATGTATGATCTCAGTTTGTAAGGATAGATGAGTTATATCACTATATGCCACTGGTGGATGAGCTGTCCAGATATTAAAGAATCTTTGGATTAGTTTTTAAATATCCTATTTTCACATTTCACGTGTTCACATAGGCCTTGCTGATGGGGGGGCTATTCTTACAATGCACTGTTGATTTACTATATGCAATCAGAGTCTAATTAAGTCATCCAATTTATCAACTTTTCAAACGTAGAGTTAAATTTAAGGTTGTCCAATGCTTTTTCAATGAGATGGGGTTGTGGGGAGTACCAATACAAAGTTGGAACGGTTGCCCTCGTCATGAAAAATCTGACTAGAGGTATTCTACGAAGATAGATAGTTTATTAGAGGATATCCCTGGCCAGCAGTTCGTAAAGTGACACACTGTCGCATCACTTCGCAACATGCCTGGTGTTGTGACGTACCCTACTGTCAGGCAGAGCCCTGCAGGCAGCCATAAGCTTTCCTGGAATCCCCGCCCACCACGACCACCATGGCTCCTTAGAAAACCCATACACAGCCACTCCAGTCGGCCTAAACAAAGTGCAGTACTGTATGTTCTGCTTTCATTTTGTTAGCATAACCCACATTTTTTGCGTGCTTATCAATCTAAGAAAAGCATTCAAGTCTTGTCAGCCCACGACATGCATCATCTTCTGCTATTTGTGTTTAGACTGAGGTTGATTTGCTGTCCACCTGCAGTCCAGGCTACTTCAGACGGCCAAGAAATGTGACAATCTGAACCAAAAAAAAAAAAACCTTCATGACGCCACTACCGACGTTTTCATATTCTTGTTCAATACGGGGTGAATGTCTCAATAATGGGATGGATTAACATAGCCATCTTAACACAGCTATGTTAGCCAACAAAGCGGAAGACAACATTACTCTAAGCATGTCCTTTTTTGGTGTTTGTTTAATCGATTTAACACTGAACAAGATTTCATTGTGAATTTCTGGGGACAAGTGAATCAACCTTTGATTACAGTGAACCAACCTGACAGCTTTGATAACGTGACAACTTTTGAGCGTGCGAACTTTTCTTTTCGAACACCAATCAACAATCAAGTAAAAACTAGAAAACTTGTACTTCACCTTATATTTCCCGTGAAAGTAACCTTCGTGTCAATCTGAGTCTTTGTCACCTAATCTCCGGATCGGACTGACTTCAGTCTTCAACGTTTTTCTTCGTTTACTTTCGTTTGTGGAAAAAAAATGAGGTTTGGTCACGTGGGGCGAACTCATCACGTTACGTCACCAAATGAATGTCAAAGTTCTTTCCTGTATTACTGTTAATGTGTAGAGCAGAGTGTGTGTGTGTGTGTGTGTGTCTGTGTGTGTGTGTGTGTGTGTGTGTGTGTGTGTGTGTGTGTGTGTGTGTGTGTGTGTTAAATTAAATTATTCATCTTGATTTCTCGATTCTGCGATAATCACAAGCGTTATTTCTCATCTCGTTCACAGGGGGGCGTAGTCGACTCTGAAAATGTTAGCTGTCACAACAGGGTGAATATGGTATAATGGAATGGGAAATGTCCAATCAATTTCTTGTAGCTAATCGTTTTTCTTTTCAAATAATTTTGGCAACAATGTTTATTTTTTCGAGTAGTAAATTACCTTCTATCGTGATTGGATGTTGGTTTGCTGATCTCACATCCTGTCCAGTGGTGGCCTATTCATGTCATGTGGACATTTTGCAGAACAGCCGTTTTGAGACGCTTGGGCTGGATGTTGCGAAGGAGCAGGGAATGAGATATGGATAGCCAACACCACTCCTGGTGTATCTGGCAAATGGAGTTGGGGACACACACATGAAAGAGCATGGGTTTAACACGATCAGTTTAGATGTGCGCATAGTGGCACAGCCTTTAGTGGAAGAGCCCGAAAACAGAAAACGCCCAACACACGTCTTGTAGGAAATGGTGAGTGCCGTTGTGTTTTATTATTGCACGCGAACGCCACTGTGCTAAATTTCCGTGTAGCTTTGTTGAAAAACGTGTTTCTTAGTATTTATTTTGGGCTGCTCAGTCTTTGAGCTGATGTTGCAATCGTTGTTGAAGCACAGCTAGCTAAACATTCTAACATTGAATGCCTCTCATAGCATCCTCGGAAGGGATGGCAGGCAGCATGCATCATCTATCCACAGTTTGTGTTTAGCGTCATTTTAGATCAGGCGACATGCCACATGAGTGGCACATGAACATGACTGTGTCTAGCAGGGGATTCTTGACATGACGAATGCAACTCACAGCAACATGATGATGTGATGGAGTTTAGGCATATTCATTACCGAGCACAGCAGATGACAGAAAAACGCAGAAATGCATGAGAAGGCTGTATTAAGCCTGACAATTAGTTGCATAACCTGTAGCTCTGTTGGTGGTTTGCATTTTTTGGTCACGGTCCCCTTAATCGAGAATGATATAGAATTAATGCCTTTTGATCTAAATGTTACCCTGCGAAAATTCGTGGTTTTATGTGCTACGTAGCTCTAGTTGGAAATCAAGGTGCTGTTGCGCCATAAACTGCACCATCCGATATAGTTTCCTTTCCTGTTTGAATTGTATGTCATTAAAGTGTGTGTAGCTGGTCTTGGATATCATGGATCTTACTGTATCTCTTTTACTATAAGCAGTGTCACCTGGTCAGCAGAAATCTTAAATAATAATAATAATATAATAATAATGACAATAATAATAGTTGTAGTAGTAGTAGTAATAATAAAAAAAGCAATCCCAAAACAACAGTAACCAAAATGGATAGTGTATCTTTCTCTCATGTCCAATCAAGTAGAAGACCTATGTCATGAGCAGACTGCTGTTGACACCGTTTTACAGTAGCACTGTAGTATCATTATGCTCTAACCATGGGGCCAAAAGATGGTCTAACATGCGTCATCCCTCCAACAGGTGCCAAAAGCAGAGGTGTGACAGCGTCTAGACGTACAGTTGGACTGCTCCTATCAGGCCAGACACAACACCGCTTCCACTCTCTTGTCATATCTCAGCTGCTTATTGCTCGCCACACAGAGCACCATGTCTATAATGGACCACAGCCCCACCACTGGTGTGGTGACGATCATCGTGATCCTCATCGCCGTGGCTGCTCTGGGAGCCCTGATCTTCGGCTGCTGGTGCTACCTCCGGCTGCAGCGCCTGAGCCAGTCCGAGGACGAGGAGAGCATCGTGGGGGAGGGGGAGACCAAGGAGCCCTTCCTGATGGTCCAGTACTCGGCCAGGGGGCCGCGAGTGGAGCACAAGACCAGGCTCACCCCCAATGGCACAGAGACCCACAATTGACTTTGTCCGGTGACCTAACAGTCCACAACGTCCCCCTCTTCCCTCATGTGTGTTATCCTCAAGCGCTGGACCGTGAGCAAAAAAAGCCCCAGCCACCTTATTGGCCAGTCTCTAAGAAAACTGGCCCTGTATGCCCGATGACCAGTCCAGGCCTGTTCTTCATATACTTGCTGGCTGCCACAGAGAGCGCACATACTTGAGACAAGACCATCAGGGTCTCACCATTGTGGTCTGACGTTCCCAACAGCAATTCTGTTGCATCTTGCCAGGCGTGCTCTCATGGGATGAAGTATGAACCAACTGGCTTTGTTTGAAATGGTCCGACTGGCTATTACCAGGATTAAGGCAATGCATTCTGGACTTCTTTCGGCATGTTTGAATACTGCAGCATATCAATTCAGCGTTCTCCCCATACAAAGACGAGTCTGTGGTACAGTGCAGCACGACAGAATGAAATCCTAGCACCACAGATTGATTACGCCTCCCCCACCACAAAGGCATGAAGATCAAGGCATTGTTCTGGAATATCATAAAACATGGGTTGTAGGTGTGTCTCTGCATGCTGCATGCTGTGAGACAGACCGAGGAAGACCAAGTAGCCTGAACACAATGACACAACAGGTGTGTTTCTGAGTCTTTGGTACTCACTAATAAGGTTCTGGAAGATGGTGAAGTAGAAGCATCCTCCCTTGAAGAGTGAAGAGCTGGCAAAGGAAGAAAACAAAGAACAGCAGGCAGAAGTGCAGGGGAAGGACCATTAGGGCCTACACTGCATGAAGCCCAACTGAAACACACACACACACACACACAGACAGTTAGACATTAGAGACTAGTGGTGCATACAGGGGTTGGACAATGAACCTGAAACACAATTTGAGGACAAATTGTTGGTGCACATCTTGCTGATACATCAGTGACCAAGACAGCAAGTCCAGGGTAATGTCATCATACCACCAAGAGACAAACCACATCCAACAGGATCAACTGTGCACGCAAGAGGAAGCTGTCTGAAAGGGAGGTTTGGGTGCTAACCCAGACTGTATACTAAATAATCCCATAAAACCACTGCTGCCCAAATCATAGCAGAATTAAATGAGCACCTCAACTCTCCAGCTTCCACCAGAACTGTCCCATCGGGTCCTCCACAGGGACAATATACACGGACGGCCTGCTATAGCCAAATCCAGGTGTTTCAGGTTCATTGTCTAACGGTCAATGTCTGCGTACAACATTGGGCCAGTGCAAGTGTTGTGTGTGCCCTCATTGGCATATACAGCGGTTAGACTCTAACCGCTGTATATGCCAATGAGGGCACACACAACACTTGCACTGGCCCAATGTTTTGTCGGCCACACCATGTGGTGTGCTGATGGTAGGATGAGATTATCTAAAAAAAGACCAGAAGGCTTTACTTTAATCGACTAGCCAGCCAGCCAATTTCAAACAAGCTCCAAGATGGACGGTCATCATGCAACTGACTTCCTTGTGCATTAGTTTGGAGTGTAAGTAATGCTTTTTAAACCCCCTTTTTTGCCTCTTCATTGCACGCCCTACTGATGGGGCCTATCCATACTGTGAAGGTGTTTGATGGCTTTTTATGTTGAAGTGAACTATTTATTTGCCAAAGGTGTTACATGCACTCTCTGTAAATATTCCAGGGCCTTGATGCAACATGTTGGGGGTATTCCAAGAACATGGTTAAAGTGATACTGTCCCATTTTTGGAAATAAGCTTATTTTACACCTTCCCTTGAGTTAAATAATAGGGTTTTACCGTTCTCCTGCACTTTCAACCGTTTTCTAGTTATGCAAATTTCACCTCCTAGCTAACAGTTAACATTGAGTCCTATGAGACCAGTTAGCCGTGAGCTGGTCTCATAGGACTCAATGTTAACTGCTAGCATGGAGGTAAAATTTGCACTGCCATACCCTGAGAACAGTTGAAAGTACAGGAGAACGGTAAAACCCTATTATTTAACTCGAGGGGAGGTGTAAAATAAGCTTATTTCCAAAAATAAGACGGTGTCCCTTTAAGTGATGCACCTGGCCAAGTTAACCTACAGGAAGTGGTAGACCTGTTAATAGATGGCCCACTGGTGCCATTTAGTTAAGAAAATGAGGACTACATGCTCTTCTTTTTTTAACCACTACCTCAAGGTTAACTTAACCTGATTTACTACTGAGCCAGGTTCTTGGAATGCCCCCCTTTGTTGTGTTGTGTTGTTTTACCCCTCTTCAGACACTTTCATTTCATTAATAAGAGCTGTGCTGATGAATCAGGTATGCTTTACAGGTATGCCTATTATATACAAATCAAAGCAGTAACTATGTGTCCAGAGCTGGCTCTGGCTTTTGCTGTGACAGGAACATTGAAAGCAGTATCCCAAGCAGTGTTTCACAATGGCTTGGCTTCTATTCCGCATCAAAGAACTGTCAGATGATCCCCCTTTTTAAATCATTGTAGGTCTGGAAAAAAGTTAATGTGCAATATGTCAGATGTGCTTGCTAAATTCATGACAATTACTGCACATTTGAACAAATGTCTTGTTTCAATTGTTACTGTTGCTCGTAAAGTACCTCAGTCTCACGCTACTGAGTAAGTGGGAATGCCTTTTCCCCTCCTCATCTCCTATCCCGAGTCCAGACTCTTATGAGTCTGTTGTCCAAACCAGTGCCATCGCTTGATGTGAACCAATACATCTTGACAAAAAAAGGACTTGTGCTCTTTCACAGGGTATCTATATATTTGACTGGGAATGAAATGTGCTTCATTGTGACAATAGTTTATTGTCAGTCTTTATCAGATGAAAAGGCTGCAAAGTGGTTTTTGGTGCTTATGAAGGGAACCACATCTTTAGTTTTAGCATGGAGGAGTTTCCCTGAAGGTGCTGATGCTCATGTGTGATCGTCCCAAGCCAAGCTGAAAAGATTAGTCAGCTTGTAGATTGAGTGAAACTGTAAAGACTGTTAAATCATTTCTGTGCAATTCCATGACTTTATGCCCTTGTGTCCGACTTCCAGCCTGTATTTTGTCAGTGCAACCACGTGGACCTGAGGTTGTGTATTTTCTCGATAGAAGTTTGATACTTATACACTTGTCCCAAAAAAAATGGAAGTTTATTTTTGTATGATGACTTTATGATGAGTGTATAGATCCCATTTGAAAGGAATGTTATTTTCAAACATTGTTGCTGCCATAAAAAGATTTGCGAGCCAAATATACCCAAATGCTAAATAAATCCTTTAAGAATGAGGATGATGTCTAAGTTCAACTGCAACAAGTGCACAGGAACACTTGCATTGTCAGTGACTGTTAGTGTGCAGACTATTTATCTGAAACTGGAAACAACCCGAGGTCAAAAGACGAGATGGGGAGAGTATGTGAAGGGCATGTCTATCTGTCTGCATGTATCTGAAGGCTATCCATCCTTGTCACTCATCTCCAGTTCTCCCAAATGTCTGACAGTCTGGACAAATAAAGACATCTGCTTTATGTTGGTCTCATCGTTCTCATTACCCGTTTTGTTAATAGTTGGAAATCTCAATTTACTGTGGTCAAGATTATCATGCACCCATGAGGAATAAAACACAGGACTCATGTGGATTCTTTCCACTAATGCTTCAAATCTGTTCATCATTGAAGATTGGTCTACACATCTGGTGCATAACCATTAGAGACCAAAATGTAAGTTTTATCAAAGGATTTTGAATGTATGCGTTTCTTTGAACTTTGACATATTTTATCATGCAACTGTAAGTTACTTGGTCCACACAGTTATAATGTATGACTTAAATGGTTCATCTTTCAGTCAAAACAAAGCCCCAGACAGACGCACACAAAGCCACTGGTGTATTCCATTACCAGATTTGCCACTTGTTCAACAGGGGTCATCCCTATGTTCCCCGGCTCCTATGTTCCCCCGTAACCGTGGACGAAAGGCAGTAAGGAAGGGTCTGCTGTGGGAATCAATGTGAAGAAAGGCACCCTTGCTATTAATGCTCACTTAACATCCATTTCAACACCAGATTCAAATAGTAAAACCAGGATTTCTATGGGAGCTGTAGAAAGAGTGGGGGGAGGCTTACACCTCAAAGGGTTAAATCACTTGAGCCCACAAGATGTCTGAACATCAACATAGTAGCTCCCACAAACAAATATTTTTATTTAGATACCACAATATGACCAACATTCATGTTGGCAGAAATTTGTTTGTTACATAAAAATCATGTTTGTAGGAGCTATAATGGTGCACAGTCATGCAAAACCATTGCTTTTTCCGTTTCCATTTGAGTTCTTTCTCAATTGAGTTCTATTTTTAACACCTGAAAGCAGCGATGCAGAGTTGTGCAAAATGTGCCTCAATCTTTATAAAAATTCTTCCCCAAAAAAAGGAAGATGGCAAATGTATGTTATAAATAGAAAAGAAAAATCTGCTGGAAATCATTTATTCTTGACAGGTAGACAGAACATTATAAGAGACGATAAAAATTAACATAAAAGATTGGAATACCTGAAAACATCATTATTCCAAACATGGAATTAAGAACAAAAAAAAGATTTTGCAACAACATTCTCTTTCTTCCTAAGGAAATCAATCAATTCTTCCTCCATCTTAAAGCGGTCATTAGAAGAACAGTCTTTCAGTGATCCACAGCCCCATATGCTTTACCTTTGGCGTCTCTTTCACTTAATTGCAACTGAAGAAAAATAAAAAGGTCAACCCTGCTTTTCTGGGGGCAGGAACACGACTGCAAAAGTAAAAGGCATTGGTGCACAACCTATCTGAATCTGTGATAACAGCAACAAAGCCATGATAACTAAACACGAGGCCCTCTCCATACGTACGGTCTCGCTCTTGTCGTAATCGCAAACCGAGGGAGAACGGGCCAGGGTTTTCATTTTTGGTCCTTTATAACTTTGCCAAACGTGAGCCCTATTTTTTCCCCCCAAACCAGGAAAGAAAAAGCGCCCAACTTGTACTTTCTACCATGTCTTAATTATGGATAATCCCGTGCATTACATGACATCTTTAAAATTATTAATTAATATCTTTAAGCAGAAAACTATATTTGCCAAAGTCATTGTCGTTCGGTGCTATCAGGTGATCTTTTCTGGCTTTGGCAAGTTTCATCAAAAGGAATTCCCTTCGGTCCTTCCACTCTTTCAGTTCCTCATCCCCGTGGGCGAACTTGCATAGTTCCTCTTCTGTGCAAGTACCCTTAAGGAACCTGCAGGACAAGTCAAAAACTCTTATTCAGATACATTTTAAATAAATGTGCCTCTCTTATTCATTCATCGATTTGCACACCCTTCCTGATTACAAATCTGACTGCCCAAGTTTACATGATGTTTTATAAATAGTTCCATCGAGTTTACATTGCACTTTCATTCCAAATTGTGAAGTGTTTACAAAGTGGAACTAACTTTTCATTCAGAATTAAATTGATTACTTCTGAGTTAAATGTTTCATAAAACAAGGTCAGTGTCCCTCTAGTACCATCTAAAACTCAAACGACAAAACTCTTGTAATTGGTTTACAGCCTCTCACCTTTCACAAACTTTGAAAGTGCCGGTGGGGAAGCGATACTGCCAGCAATTCTGGTCGTCATCAGAGTTGAACACGCGCTCCTTGTGTTTGTCTGAGGTGATGTGCTGCTGCCACTGTTTTTCACTGTTGCAGTTCTTACCACAAAGCCAACAGTGGTTCCCAGCCTGAGAGAGAGAGAGAGAGAGAGAGAGAGACAGATACAGATTTAACGATTGCAGGGACAGAAAGGATGTTGCCAACTACTCATGTACAAATTACATTTCACAAAGAGCATATATAAGATTACAAGAAATGTGGATATACCAACTACTGTCATCATAAGTGCATACACAATAGGGAGATTCAGCGATTTGGAAACCAAACTTTGAAACTTTATCGTACCACTTCCTCTGCATAGTCAGTGGGCATGTGGATCTGCTTGCCGTTGTCCCTCAAGGTGCTGTTGGAGCTCTCCTCACTCCAGCCCTGACGCTGCGACTGCAGGAACAGCTCATACAACTGCTCCATGTCACCAACTTCACCAGGCAGACAGGCAGGTGCAAGCACACACACACACACACACACACACGCACACACACGAGAAATCTTTAATACGGAGTAGGGCTGGGTATTGCAGCCATGTTCCTGTATCGATTCGATTTTGATTCTTTGGGCTTTGAATCGATTAATCACGATTCAATTTGATTCGATTCGATTCATTCCGAATCGATTCAATCCGTTCCCTTCTTGGTGCCAGGATTTACCCCAAAAGATGTTGTTGCCTATTTTTATTATATAAAAATGTCAAAGGGCTGTGGCTTGACCGTGTTAACAGATTGCTAATTTGTAATAAGTAGGCCTAGACCGAATTGACTAATACCTACTGGGTATTTTCCATAGACCTAAATTAAACAAAAAGAACAAAAAGAAAAAGAACCAAAAAATCGATTTTGTGCCCTGTGAATCGATTATGTGAATTTCGATTCGATTCGATCGATTAACTCGATTATTTTACCCAGCCCTAATACGGAGTGCTGGTAAATTGCATAATGTGAACTCAATCGGAAATACTAACTCACTATACAATGTAATTTGACAGACTTAATGATTTCACATGACAACGACCAATGGTTTTCACCACAAGAGGTCATGAATGTGGCACACGTGGGTGTGTACCAAAACACAATGACACAGGATGCCACACCCCACTCTGTATTTGATCATGCTTTGGCTCTGAGAACAAACTCAGACATGCTCCTGAGGCAAGACTCTCCTCTCTACTTATACCACTAGACGTCAACATGACAAAAACTTGTTGTGATAAAACATAATATAATGACATGGTGTTGCCATCCAAACATTTTCTCTGTCAGAAAAGTGTCTCAGCAGCCAAATAATCTGGAAGATGAATAAGAAATCCCGTCATTGTTTCTTCCACTCCCTTTGAGTTGGCGTTTTTACGAGGGGAAGAGAATGACGTCTAGGCTGGAGACATCTCGCAGTGACTGGCGCTCAACAGTTAGGCCAGACAAGGCTCGGGTCTAATAGAATGAAGACCAAATCCATGTATGCACGTTCGCAACACTCGAAAAAATGACAGGAATAAACCTGACTCAATCCATCAAGATCTTCAGCTCTACAACATACAATGCAAATTTGTCAGCATGATCTACATTGATTCAATTGTCCACTATTTACTGTATTGTCTATTCTACTTAAAAGTGTACTTCAGTAAAGATGATTGTGATACTCACTGCTGTTCTCCTTCAATTGTCCACTATTTACTGTATTGTCTATTCTACTTAAAAGTGTACTTCAGTAAAGATGATTGTGATACTCACTGCTGTTCTCACTGCTGTTCTCCTTCAATTGTCCACTATTTACTGTATTGTCTATTCTACTTAAAAGTGTACTTCAGTAAAGATGATTGCGATACTCACTGCTGTTCTCACTGCTGTTCTCCTTCAATTGTCCACTATTTACTGTATTGTCTATTCTACTTAAAAGTGTACTTCAGTAAAGATGATTGTGATACTCACTGCTGTTCTCACTGCTGTTCTCCTTTAATTGTCCACTATTTACTGTATTGTCTATTCTACTTAAAAGTGTACTTCAGTAATATTGGCGGGTCAGATTCACAGCTAACAAATACACAAACATTAGCTACTTCGTGAAAATAGTTATAAATATGTGGTCTCTGTATAAATTGCACTTTAATATAGGTGTCCGAATTACTGTTGTCCCTTTTAGAATGTTAAGTAGAAACTTGTGTTTCACATAAATATGACATTTGTCGCAAATAATCAGTCGAAAGATTAGCTACACCGTTCAGAAATGGATGAGTCGCGGCTTGTTTTGAAGACGGGAATCTCGTCTTTTCAGTGATATAAACCGGAAGTACTAATGGTGACCCGGTGGTACCAAATTTTGTAGTTTTAAAGGTAAAAACTACAAAAATACGCGCACTTCCGGGTTTAGAATGCCCGAATTACTGTTACCTGTCGCTACAGATGATTGTGATACTCACTGCTGTTCTCCTTCATGAAGGTCCATAGGTCCCGTTCCTCTGCACTGTGTGCAAAGGTGCAGTTCCCAATGTACTGGCACTTCTTACCAGCCGAGATGTGCATGCAGATCTGGACATGGGAAAAATACACACAACAACAAATGGAAGAGACAGTGAAGCGTCAGCTTTTGAAGGGCAAGGAGAGATGTTGGCAATTTGTGTTTTGCCGTTTGCTCCGTTTTTAATCAGTAGCGTACAAGCTTTCATGACTCAAGTTGTAAGTGCAAACCAATTTGATCAACAATTAAATTGGTTTGGAAAACTCTACTTAACATGCTTACTGATTGACCTTATTTCAGTAGGGGTTTTTTTTTGGGGGGGGGGGGGGGGGGGGGGGGGGGGGGGGGGGGGGGCTCTCCAAAAGACCAAATAATATGGTATGGAGCGTTGTGTTCTCTGGAACATTCATCCTCCCCACATTTCCCCTCATAGTGGTGTGTGATGACGCATCAGACCATGGAAAAATATCATCATACTTCCAGTTTGCATGTCCAGGTGAAAAGATGACATATGACGTCTAATTTTCATATGAGGTGCAGGATGACCACCGTAAGGAAATCAGTCCAGTGGTTTTTCAAGTTATGCAAGGGGAAATTGGGCATTTGCACATTCACACAAGCACAGAGACACACACTGCAATACCATGCGATAGGTAGGGGTGCAACGGATCAGAAATCTCACGGTTCGGATCGTTCCTCGGATCAGAGCCCACGGATCGGATCATTTTTCGGATCAGCAAAAAAAAAAAATCATTATTATTTTATTTTTTTAATTGATAACACAAATAAACATAAGCTGTGTCTTTGTTAGGGGTGGGCATAGAAAATTTTTTGAATGTAGATTAATCTCATTGCAATTATGAAATTAATCTAGATTAATCTATATCAAAATGTCTAATTGAGAATATGCACACTACCAAAATAATTGCTTAAAGTCTTGTGACCTATTGACAGATGGCGCATAGACCAGAACTCATGTCCTTAATTGTATCAATCTTTTATTGAAACACAATTGCCTCAGCGGTTCAGCATTTCTGAGAGAGAGAGAGAGAGAGAGAGAGAGAGAGAGAGAGAGAGAGAGAGAGAGAGAGAGAGAGAGAGAGAGAGAGAGAGAGAGAGAATCGGCATTGACTGTTAAAAAGGGCAGCGGCTGCTTTAAGAAGGCGGAGACTCTGCAGGGACATCAGAGCGCACAGAAAGTCTAACCAGATGATTTAACCTGCTCGCTGTCCTGAGAATGTCAGGAGTCACAACACAAAATGAATTCAGTTTGCCAAAGTTTTATATCACACGCGACAATCGCGGTACGTTACATGAGCATATCTCACTGCGTCGCAAATGCGCTGAACTCAACCGATCGCAACACAAACTTAGCGAGAGTAGTTCTAGACATTGACCGTTCGAGTTTGACAGTCAGTCTTCAAAATGCATGTATAGTAGGCTATCGCACGGAATGTTTAGCAACTATGGCACAGGCAAGATTTCGGGAACAGTTTGTGTTGTTGTTTGTGTTCCATGCAGTGCGTGAGTTAGACGTCCCAAACGACTAGATTGAACATGCGCACAATTTCATAAATCAATCCGCGGACCATGTGTGTGCCGAACCGAAATGATTGGTCCGAACGGACCACGGATCAATGATGATCCGTTGCGCCACTAGCGATAGGGATTATGAATAGTTTAGCTAAATAAATTCCACAACCACTCTATACCAGTGACTCTACTATTCATTCTACTCACCCACATATGAACACGCACACAGATCTTAAATAAAGCAACAATCTCAAATTCATATTATTCTGGTCATTCATTATGCCTGGCCACATATGTATTCGTCATTTCTGCCTGGTGAGACACGTACCTCAAACTGAGCAGGGACAGGCTTTTTGGTAGGGAGGGGGCGAACGGTTGTCCACTTCTTGCGTTCAATGGAGCTGACCAGCACGACTCTTCTGTCTTTGGCCCACCTAATCCAGAGGGGCAGATATGCATTAGTTAGTAGATGACACGGAGCAGACAGTAATGCACCATTCTGTAGCTTTAATATAAAGTCTAACTCTTTCAAGGTGGTCTTTTTATAACTGAGGTGAAAGAGAGAGAGAGAGAGGGAGGGAGTTTGTTTGTTTACATTTATGGCCAAATATGCAACTGTGGCTATTTCATGGCCAGTACAGGTAATAGAATTCGCCTCAAATTAAAAATCAACAATGATATAAATAATTGAATAAATGCATTAAATAAGTTTGGTCACATCAATACATTTTAAAAAGTTCAAAACCTTTAAAGGTGGGACCTTATTAAAAATACCAAAAATAGTGTCTTCTTTAAAAAACTGTTGTCTTTTCCTTCTGAGAGCAGGGGCCTCATGTACAAAGAAGTGCGTGGATTTCCTACCAAGAGAGTGCGGGCGCGAAAATCTTGAAAGTTACTTACGGACAAAAAAATCTGGATGCATCAATACGTGCGTAACCAGGTTTTGCCGTGAAATCTTGCGCACATGAACGAGCACACGTGGGCCCAAGTCTCCGCCTTGCCTCCTCCCTTAAATATTCTATATGAATATTCTAATTAGTATGAACAGACCCATTCATGTGCATTCATTGGTTGAAAGAATTGGAAAGGGAACGCGGGAAGGGGAACGCGGGAAATATATTTCATGATGCGAGGTGAAGGCGCTGTTTCGGAGGTAGCCAATTTAAAAGGAAAAAGGCTGCGCGCAATAGCCTAACAAAATTACTTTGGCGTGTATAAAATCAGGCATCGGTAGCCTAATACTTAATGTGAGGACTGCAGAAAAAAACTGTCATGTTATACTGCAGTAGGGCCTACAATGCAGGTTTCCCAACAATTGATATTTACAAGGCATTACATCAAAACACATTGCGATGAGGCAGTCCGAGAAATAAATATTTATGTCGGGTATAAATATGAAAGATGACACATGTAGGCTAGGCTACGCCACATGTAGGCCTATGAATAACTTGCAGCCAATACTCAGTTAGCCTATAGGCCTATAAAATCACCTGTTAATTGATGGACTAATTTTACAGTAGCCTTATTAAAAGAGAAAGACAAGCACTGCGGTGAGGACGTTCCCAACAAATGCGAGAAGACACATCGCAGATCCAAAAAAATATTCAATGTTTAATAGCTGCCAAATACTTGAAATATATTTTTTTCATTTTTCATCACCCAATTTAATACATTTTAATACCATTTTCAAGACCTGCAACATTAAAATTAATACCACTACACAGGTGTGCGTGTGTGTGTTACATGGTATAATATTGCTGTTGTTATTACATTGCTATAATGTAATGTAATACATACATTCACACTGCCTGCTCACTGTGTTATTTTATTCTCATTGTCTGCTCCTTAGTCACTTTCTGCACCAGATGTTTGTCATGACTTGTCAAAGAGGTTTCTGTACGTTGCGGGAGTTTTCATGAAATCGGCCCCTTCCTTAGATAATTCATTATAATTTCAAATCAAGTAGCCAGCATCTGTGTAACTCCATGTGCTAAAATATTCTTTCAGTTGATCTGGCTGATGTATAGGTGGGCCCAAACTCTAATACCCTAGTCATTTTTTGTGCTTAATTTAACCATAGAGATGACAACAAAAAAGAGTGAGGTGGCGCGCACACACACTCCATTAGTTTAAAACATCAGTAACCAAAAAGTCATCCAAAACTGAAACAATTTCAAAATTGTGTATATTTGAAAAGTTTGATGACATTTCATGAAATACCTTCAATATAAAAATTAAAAATGGACCAACAATTCATCTTTTATAATGGATAAATATTGGAGTGCAATGCACCTTAGTCTAGGAGAGATAACACCTGTGGCGTCAAAAGGGTTAAAAAGGAACGACTGCTCAGAGCTCTAGACTGCTCCTCCTGTTTGTTCCCCCCAGCTCCATCATAGAGACAGTAGTAGGCCTACTGTAGGCGTTCTACTTTCAGTTTAGCAAGTCGTTCTTCAGAGTGGGAGCAAAGAAACAGCAGCAGTGGAACTTGATATGAATTCCACAAACATTTCCCTAACCGCGGACACGCGGCGACTGGAATAGCGATGCAAACACCACGCGGTTACCGATTTCGACATCCTCGCATACCCTCATTGCGACATTTAGCCTCGTAGAAAACACTCCGTTACTCGCCCGATTTATGTTACATTTTACACGCATTTCCACCGCTTGCAACTTCACAACACTCGTGCTCACTTCGGATTGCATTAGCAACTGACAGCATCAAATAATACGCCACGAAGCTCGAGGACACTTTGAAGTAGCATTATTGTATGAATGGTGAATGCATTCATGAAATTATATGCGTTAGCAAACACCAACCTAAACGAGAGGGCGTAGCTAAAATTAGGAGAAGGAGCAGAGCACAAGCAGGCTAGATGACGAGATACAAAGTTTGAACAGAGATTTTGAAAACAATGCAGTCATTTTAAGACTTACGCTTTCGACGAGTAAACGGGCACCACAGATATAGCTTCCACGCTGCATATTGATTGATGAAATTTAACAAGTTTCACTTTCAACTGTACTGCGGTCAGTCACACGCACTGTGGTAGATGGGATTTAGCCTACTAGTCAGCCATCGCCAGTGCATTGTTTACCCCAGGCATGACTGACACTATCGAAACCTTGTTGCCGCCTTATAGTTATGAAACAAATGTTTTTACGGAAGACTGTCCAGTCATCTATATTTTAAATACATTGTGTCTGGGTGAAATTTAATGCCAGGCCTTTTCATATTTAATGCCACACCTCAAAAAATAGCTAAATTTAATGCTTTTCACGGCCTTAAATCACATGTTCTAAATTTAATGCTTTTTAATACTTTTTAATGCACCGCGGGGACCCTGATACTGCTGATGGGCATCCAATTTCGTTGTAATTCCATGATAGTTTCATGAATCTGCTTCATTTTAACCATTTTAACCACTTTTACCATTTAATAATACGGTTGAGGTGGTTTTCTTCTTTTTCTGTAAATCACGCGCATCAACATTAAAATCCACGTTTAACTGGCTGCATCTCTGCAATATTTCCGACAGCGTACGTACAACACATGTAGTTGCGCTGCATGCCTCTGTGTGCCGCCAAAAAGACACAATGTACCACTTACGGCAACTTCCACGCTTACGGAAACTTTCACAGCAGCCCTGAAATTCGCGTGGAGATCCGCAGTTTTCCACGTCTAGTCTGTTTTAGTACATCTGACCGTGACCGTGGAAAACAACTTAAGTAGCTTTTTCCCTCCGTAAGAGAGCTTCGCACATGAGGCCCCAGGGCAAGTTAGAATATGCTTAATTGATAAGAGATGTCCACAAAAATCACAGAGGGGAGGTTCGAGAGGGAGGGAGAGAGAGAGAGGTGAATAAAGAGGGGAAACCTACGGATGCCGAGCCTTTGCAGTACAATATTTCCTGTTCTTGTCGGGCTCGCTGACTTGGCCGTTCCTCCAGCACTGGCCGCACACAAACTGCATCTTGAGATTAGCTGGCCCAAACTTCCTGATCGCCGAGGGGATCTCCTCCAAACACAACAACAAAATCACAGTAGAGATTCATTTCATGCATGAACATGAACTGTCATTAGAAACAACACTACAAAACACACACTTGTAGAGAAGTGGGGGGCGTTTGTAGGACAGTAGAGACAAGACAGGAAATGGTTGGGGAGAGAGAAAGAGAATAGGGTTTGGAAGCAGATGGATTCCAACCTGGGTACTCATATGCAATGTGCTCGCATTAGCGCAGTACACCACTGTGCCCCTACACGTCTTTAAAATGTAGTCACCCAACTTTGATGTCAAGAGGAGTTTCAGTTTTGTCATCCCAGGAGGGGTATCTAACAAGTGTTAACTGGTTACCTGGATCCCCTGTGAGGGGTGTGCCTCCATGTTCCAATACTTTCGGGCCTCTTGAGCAATAGCCTCATGGGAAATACCTGAAACCAGGAAATGAATAATTCCATTTTCATGTCCACTGAATTATTTCACTACATTACCAACTTGAACTAGTACAATACATTGTTAGTTACCAATACTGAAATTACAACAACAAACTCTCAATGCAAAATAAATAGTCAATTAGGAATCTCAGTTCAATTCTGCCCTAGAGGGTTTTAAAATAGCTTGTTGATGGGGTGGCACTCAAGCTCGCTTGGTTGTGATTGGAGCATGTACACCTTTACCGCCATCACTCGCCAACCTGCTTACATGGTACGGTCACATTGAATTTGAGACAGATTATAGAATAGACCCATGCTGTGGGAATGAGGTAACAAGTGGCTCAAACTCCAGCTCAATAAGCAGTCTCAATTCAAAGCGACCTTACAAACCTTGTATGAGCGGAGACAGTTTGACTGGCAGCAATGGGGTGTCAAATGACTCAAACCTTGCTGCGACTGCAGATTCAATTAGCCAATTAGGACAAACGTAACTTTTTTTTTTATTGCTGTGCGTGTGTGTGTATGGGCGTCAAAATAATAAATGAAGGGGCCCCACAAAAAAAGTTATTTTTCATACTAATATCATAAATGGGGTCCATCAAAGTTGGCTTCAGAGTTGAATTTGGTGGTTCACCCGTGTGTGTGTGTGCGTGTGTGTGTGCGCGTGTGTGTGTGTATTAGAGGGCAGTCTGACCTTGTTGTGACTGGAGCATCCAGACCTTGAGCTCCACCAGGCTGTGTGCGTAGAAGCAGAAGTCCTCGCGCTGGCAGCCGTAGCGCACCTCGTGCCGGCACAGGTCCATCTGGCACTGCTGGTGCATCGGCCTGACCTTGGTATAGCGAACCGTGTTCTCCTTCAGGATGTGGACCAGGCACCTGGACAGAGGGGTGAGAGAGAGAGAGAGAGAGAGAGAGAGAGAGAGAGAGAGAGAGAGAGAGAGAGAGAGAGAGAGAGAGAGATGCGTGTGTGTGAGTGGGGGCCATCACAGAAAAGCACGTCACACACACACACACACTCTCCTCTCTCCATGGACCATGGGCCAAGTTACGAAATAGCGACAACAACAATGGCTGGGCCTCCATCCAGCTTGTTAATGCACATCGGAGCCATTTGGATGGCAAACTTCAGCATATTGAATAACAGCGTTGTACGCTAATGTGCATATAAATACACTGTGGCTTGAACTTGAAACCCTTATTTGGAAACACCCGAAGTGGGCACATTAATGTTTCAAGTGTAAAACAGTTGCAGATAAGCATCCTGTGACAGCAAATGACTATGGTGGTACATAAATAATGTGAATAAAGGGTGCCATGGCGCAGTGGACTGAGGAACCATGCCCCAGCACCAGGGACTCGGGTTCAATTCTGCCCAGGGCTCTAAATTAACATCAGCCAACTGGACAAATGCTGGTGAAATTTCGGTTTGGCTGGTAGAAAAAACAACTTACTAGCCACTTGGACCCATTAGTGAGTGAGTGCTGGGCTAGTACAGTTAACATCTACAAAACCATTTTGGCTGGTGATGGAAAAAAGTTAATTTAGAGCCCTGATTCTGACCCAAGGTAATTTTCTGATCCCTCTATCCCCATCCCATCTCTCATTTCCTGTCACCATCTTCAATAGTCCCATCTCAATAAAAGCTAAAGGGGCCAATAAATAAATACATAAATAAATAAAATAAACAAAAGAAAAGAAAAGAAAATAAGTTTAAAGGGGTATGCCACTATTTTGGGGCTTAATACAGTTAAAATCGTTGGCTGGGGTTTATAAAGGTGGTAAAGTGTCTCTTTTTCACTAGCTTAGCGACATATTCCCTCTTTTAACTTGTCTTACAGCAAGACAACGGCTTACATGAAAAATAAGACACTTTACCACCTTTATAAACCCCAGCCAACGATTTTAACTGTATTAAGCCCCAAAATAGTGGCATACCCCTTTAAGGCTCATTAAATGTGTACTAATAACACAAGTTTCTGACACCGTGGGCTCAGAGAGGAGGTTGTCACAGCTTCACACCATTGAATTGATAGTTCCGAAACTGAGATTACAAGGACGTTCATGGCGGACGCGTAGTTAACATTCCATGCCCACACAAGTAAGTGCTATATAATTAAAGGCCGTTTTTTATGTACCATGCCTTCGCCTATGTTTACAACACTTCCTCCCGACTGGAACACACATCAGGGTTTTATGTACAATGGCTGAGCCCATCAACAGGTAATTTGAAAATACTATGACCGAGACAAATAAATAAATAACCTTGATACATACTAGGATAGTCTATTGGTGACATACAGTACATGGATGGAGTCACGTGACGTGACGCATGGAGTGAAGTGTGTTGAAGGAGGTAGGAGGAGGGGGTGTAAGGTTCAAGTATGATAGTTCATAGTGCATATGCCCTGAGGAAAGAATACTGATGTCTATCTTGTTTGTCAGATAATGAACTGGTAAGAGGGGGGATTTGTTTCTCTCCAAGCATTAGGCACAAGTTAGAGGAATTGGGCATAGGGGAGAGGGGCGGGGCATAGCTTACTTTTTCTCCTCAAAGTTATGCTTCGTCACCGGGTGAGAGCACAAACTTGGGTTTTCCGTGTTGGTTTTGCTGATGATCCGAGGTTTGTGATCAAAACACACCTAAGGGAAAAGTAGGGAAAGAGACAGCAATGTCAGTCGAGCGCCTCGTTTATCATAACTCTCCTCCTCTCTTCCCTCTCATCCTCATTGTCCTCCACATGACGTCTTCAGGGAAACTCGACCCAAAATAGCACAGGAACCGGTCCTACCTGTCCTGTCCGGCCGCGGGATGTCATTTCATAAATATGAGCCTGGAGCATGTCGACTACAGTCAGAGTCAGGAGACCTTCTTACAGTATCTCCTGGCTCAGCAGCAGGCTGGCACACACACACACACACACACTTGTCTTCTTTTCTTCATTATTAATGAAGTACTGTACAGTGTTAACCACAGAATTTGTGTTAGTCAAGGCGGTGGAGGGTTGCTCTGTGTCAGACACACGTGATTATCAACATTGGAGAAGCTATGTTGAGCAGTTTCATATGAAATATCAATGAATGATATGAAACCCCCTAAAAGTATTTCCTGGACTTCTACTTAAGGGGTGGATTCCAATATGTGGACTCCCGTCCTCGGTCTGTGCTGTGGGCTAGCGTTTCGCTAACGCGCTGCCTCCATGGAGAAAACAATCAAATGTCCCCGCTCAACCTAACAAGAACAACTTTTGGGGGACTATTCTTCATTCACCATACTGTTTGCAAATGAGTAAATGACATTAGAATTCAGCTTTTGCAAGATAATGAAATACAATCCTGCTGTCGGTGACGTCATCACGAGGCCACAAGGAGGCAAGTGAGCAAGGGAGGACGGGAGTCCGCATATTAGAAAGAGCCCAAAGTGGTGGGTGGTTGTTATGAAATTGGCTGCCTTGACATGCAAGTGCTGGGGAAAACCCTGGTGTATACAGTCTAGTACCGTAGTCACATCCTTCTCAGTGCTCTTGTCATTACATTGAGCTTTATGCTTATGCAACGGTACAATATACCTTGTGCAACAGTAAATTAACTGACTAAATGTGGAGCAATGAAATAAAAATGCAATCATCCACACACACACACACACACACAATTTAGCCAAAGCCTTACGTCACACAACAATTTGAAAATCCCATCCAATCACACACGCACGCACGTCTAGTCTCCCTCATCCTCTAGCCATTGCCATACCTCGCACAGGAACATGAATATGCCGTGGTGTTCCTGCAGGATGGCTGAAACGGACAGGTGCACCGTCCTTATGGATCCGAACGGGTCACAAAGCAGCTCTCGGCTGATGAAGCCCTTGCGCTCCATGGTCCACACGTCAATCTCCTCCTGGCAGTATGCAAACGTGCAGTGACCAGGGTACCTGCACACCTCGCCCATGGCAACATCTTCGACACACACGAAAAAGATAAATTAGCAGACGACAAACACTTACAAGTTACAACACGTTAACGCTAACCAACTGTGTCTCGGGGCTAATGTTAACTCATTTGATTTTTACAATGATGCAAAGACTTTGAGTCTAGACCAGAGCTCATGGCGATATTCAAGGGACAACTCTTAATTTGTCACACTAGTCATACATACAGATGTAGTAGTGAAAGAACATGGTGCACAAAGTAAACAGATAGATCAAAAAAGTCTCCCTCGTTTTCTCATACAGCCACCCACACGCATACTCATACACAGACTGTAAAGAAGCACTGGCAGGTGTTACCTTTGCATATGTAGTAGGGGCCGACATACTGCGTCTTGGTTGGCCGGGGTCGGATAAGTTTCCACGCACCATTAGCCGAATATCTGATGCGCCCCAGCAAAATGTCTTTTTTGCATTTGTGCTCTTCCATAAAAAGGGTGTAATCCAATACTCCGGCACCTAGAGAAACACACAGACCAGTTTTAGGTACAAATGAGGAACTCTGTTTGCATCTGTGATGAAATTGATACTTTATCATTGAGGGTTCACGTTACCAACTACATAAAACACCATAACTACAGTAGAGAGTAATACACATCATTGACTCGCGCACGCACACGCGCGCACACACACACACGCGCGCACACACACACGCGCGCACACACACACGCGCGCGCGCACACACACGCGCGCGCGCACACACACGCGCGCGCGCACACACACACGCGCGCGCACACACACACACGCGCACACACACACACGCGCACACACACACACGCGCACACACACACACGCGCGCACACACACACGCGCACACACACACACGCGCACACACACACACGCGCACACACACACGCGCGCACACACACATGCGCGCAAACACACAGGCACGCACAGACGCACACGCACACGCACGCACGCAGGCACGCACGCATGCACAGACACACGCGCACACACACACACACGCACACGCACGTACACGCACACACACTCACACACACACACGCACACACACACGCACACACACACGCACACACACACGCACGCACGCACGCACGCACGCACGCACACCAAATGTATTCTGGTTAGAAGGTGAGAGAAACAAACACACACACAGACACACACAACATCTTCACCTGTTTTTACATAGCAGGCAGCACATGCCTGTCTGAACTCATGAGTGTCCGCGAGGGGATTCTGGGATTGATCCATCCGACACACATTTGCTTCAGGCATTGCATTTAAGGCCACCCCGATGGGAGGAAATAAGGGCTTGTCAGTATTCATCTGCAGCGCAAAAAGGAATAAGAGTAAACAAGTGTCATTCAGTTGCTGAAACAGGTTAAAGCCCCACACTTTCCACCCCACTTCATGCAATTATTATTACATGGACCCAAAACATCAAAATATGGGAGCAAAAACTGCTAGTTGAAGTGGGCCCTCACGTCTTTTACTACCGTACTTAGTGTCAAGACATGCAGCTCCTGCTGTTCAACCAGAGACGATTTATAAAGTAGAGAATAAGGTGTTTGTTCCGGCATCCATATGACATAACGGTAGGGACACATACACGCAAACTTGCGAACTTTGCCATTCATTCCTATGAGAGAGGCGAAGGCAGGCGAACAGGAGCGAAGCGAAGCGAAACTATTAAAGAAAGTTTAATGTTATGCAAATGAGGACTGAATTCGCCTGCCGCGGCCCAATCAAATCAACAACATAACTGTTCCATTCCATTTGATTCGCCGCAACGACCTGATGACTGTTGGATTTCGCCTCTCTTCGCTTCGCTTGCTTCGCCTCCTATGTGTCCCTACCGTAAGGCTGTAAACAGCAATCCTATGGCCGTCATGCCCCTTGAGGAGACTAGGAGAATAAATGGAGTTCAATGGGAAAGTTCGGTGTATTTAGGAGACTAGAGTTGATCTCACTTCATGACATTGGTGACACCTACCACAACTTATCTTGATCTACCATATGGAAAATCTTTGGATCAACCACAACCATTATAGTTTGGTGGATGAGTGGCGTGGAGAAGTACTCACGGGAATAATGGGATGAAGCTGTTGGTGTGGAGGGAAGCCTGGATTCCCCATAGGCGCAGCAAAATTGAAAAGAGAATGGGAGGTAATTTTAGCGTCGTCTAAAACATAGGGAAGAAAAGAGCCATGGCCACAGACAATTAGATCATCATTCACTTCAACAACAGCAACGCATAGTGTGTCTTGGACTAAATAGAGTTGCAATCTGAATGGCATTCGGAATCCGCAACTCTCCTTTCATAAACACAGCACATAAAAAACAAACATCCACATCCATAGGAGTCAAGCTTACAGTAGAGCAGCGCAACACCTATGGCATACCAGCTTGTAAAGTCTTTCATGTAGAGTCCCTTACTTCCCTTTCAGAAATACTGCACATGTATCCACAAATGAAAACGCTGTAATCAATAACCAATTGGGGAACAGAAAATCTGTTAAATCAACCATTAGAATGAAATGTCAGTCCCTGGTAGAGAAAGTAAAACAACTCTGCCATGTTTCCCCTTCCACAAAAGGAGTAGCCATGGAGTAGCTGGGGACCATTCCATCATTGGCGCTGAATTCAGCAGCACTTACGTGCAAAAGCCAAGTTTCAACTAACGGCAGCTTAAACTTGAGGCTGACGCCGTTCCACCACTGAAGATCAGCTGCGCCTTGGGAGGTTTCACTTCAGCTGAGCTCATCAAAGCTGGCGTTGCGCTCGTGCACGTTGTACAGGGGAAGTCCATATCAACGATTGTCGAAAATGCGTTCATGTAGTAGACTCGGGCATGCCTTGTCAAATCAAGTCTTTATCGGAGATGAGATGTGAGCATTTGTAGGTGAGTGGTAACGCAACTGCACTCTGGTTGAGAGGCCCCCGTTCAATCCCCACCATGCGCAATGACAGCTCTTGACGCAATCATGAAAGGGAGCCTCGTCCGAACCTCGAGTACCACCATTTCAATGCATAAAAATGAAATGCTTGTATCATAGGCCTGAGGTGTTTTAATTTTCATCTTTCAGGTGAATCAGTTTTTGGATAAAATGAAGCTAGCCTAAAATGTTAGGCAGAGAGCATTTGCTGAATCATTGCAATGCAAACTTAAAGCGTTGGCGTCTGCAAGGTGGTTGTGAAAACGTGTTTTTATTGCCTATGCTGTAAAATGTAGGAATAAAGGTCTACATTTAAAGGGCAATTCCGGCCAGTTTGGATTCATATCCCATCTTGGGTGGACCCAGGGAAAAGGATGAAATTTTCATGCGTGCTGCGCAAAGTTGTTCAATTGCGCTGTTTTCGGTTAAACCCTGGCCCGTCGGGCAGGTATTTGACCTGTTTTAAAGCTCCTAGCGTGCATTAAAACCTTTTGAACGATTTGACCGTGGTGTGTGGGTCCATACAAGTCGATCTAGTGGTTCACAGTTCCATTAGGTAGCACAGGTACGATACAACAGGAGTTTTCAAAAGTGGCGCACCTACCTCTCTCAGCTTCCGCCTTCCAACTACGTCCGCAAAATGGTTTGCCAAAGTGATACTTCATAGTAATCCATTTTATTTTTGTCCACCAAAGACGAGCCACAAGAAACATATTCACACGTTCCCATGTCCTGTGTTGTTATTGTCTCGCAAATTCACTTCTCTGTCACTGAACGCAGTTTAGTGATGTCACGGTGTCACATGACTCCTGGAAGGAACGCAATTCGCTCATCCAGTTATTATACAGAAGCGAGAGAGAGAGGCGCTGTCGTAATATACTGTTTGATATTTTGAGATGGATCCTCCGTTGGGGTGGTTAAATTGAAGAGTTTGGTGGCCATGGTTATCTTTTTCGAACCAGAATATTTGTTACAGATAAAGAATTATTCCTTCCAGGAGTCATGTGACACCGTGACGTCACTAAACTGCGTTCAGTGACAGAGAAGTGAATCTGCGAGACAATAACAACACAGGACATGGGAACGTGTGAATATGTTTCTTGTGGCTCGTCTTTGGTGGACAAAAATAAAATGGATTACTATGAAGTATCACTTTGGCAAACCATTTTGCGGACGTAGTTGGAAGGCGGAAGCTGAGAGAGGTAGGTGCGCCACTTTTGAAAACTCCTGTTGTATCGTACCTGTGCTACCTAATGGAACTGTGAACCACTAGATCGACTTGTATGGACCCACACACCACGGCCAAATCGTTCAAAAGGTTTTAATGCACGCTAGGAGCTTTAAAACAGGTCAAATACCTGCCCGACGGGCCAGGGTTTAACCGAAAACAGCGCAATTGAACAACTTTGCGCAGCACGCATGAAAATTTCTCGCGGTTTCCCCTTTCATCCTTTTCCCTGGGTCCACCCAAGATGGGATATGAATCCAAACTGGCCGGAATTGCCCTTTAACTGTAGGCCTATTGCTTGATAGCGAATGAAGCCAGCCACAAGGTGACATCAAAGGAGAGAATAGGCCAAAGTCATGAAGTTTTCAATTCTATAACATGTGGCCATGCAAGCCTTGAACCCGCCACGACCACATATTACGCACCGCACCTACCCACTGGGCCATTCATGTCTTCGTCTCCATGAAAGTTCAATATCATGTTTTTATTTTCAACACTATAAACGTTTTTTTTTTTTTTTTCTTTTTTTTAAAGTGCCGATTATCAGAAATCCCCCGAAATGAGACAATGGTAACTATTGTAGTTTTTACAGGCATTATCACATCATAGACTATTAAAATAGAGTGACTGGTTCCCTTTGATCTCGTAAAATGATGGCGGGAATGAAGCGGAACGTGCCCATTGTGACACGGTTTCCTACAGGTTAATTTTTTACAATACTGATTCATTTAGTCTGGTGTTAAACCTGGGAGCTACCAGGTTAGAGTTGGAGCATAAATTACCGTGGCAACTCAGCTAAGTTTCAGGTTAGCAAGACTGATGGAACGGATCTGTGTCTAAAAATAGCACAGTTTACCGACTTGAACTCGGATTTGGGGTTATCGCCGTTGATGGAATGGTCCCCTGATCTACAAAGCGGATTCCAAAAAAGTTGGGACACTTGGTATTTTGTGAATAAAATCAAAATGCTGGCATTTTCAAAACATTCAATATTTTAATAAGGTAGAGCATTGTGTACAGACAACATATCAGTTGTTAAAGTCAAGCAGAATGATTGTTTTGGGGTAATTATGTGATCATTTAAAATTTCACCCTCGCAACAAATTCCCAAAAAGTTGGGACAGGGCCAGTAAAATGTTTTTTATGTTGGATAAGACTAAACACAACACAAGGGAGGAGACTTAACATTTAAATACTTTGACTGATGGGATGATTTTATTAAAAAAAATTGATATTTTGATGTGCGAGACATGATTTCAGCAGCTCAACTGATAGGCGTGTTCTTCGACTTGTTTACCATCTTATTATGCTTAATATGTGGTATATCCTGACTGCAAGAAAACAATTCTGTCACCTGTTTACTCTTATGATGGAACATAGTAGAGATTGAAATTTGCCATCATTATGGGGCAATATCTAAAGGCTGTGCTCCACAATATAATGCCTTGGTAGCTATGTATGCTGTTTAAAGTCTGAATATATAATTCAGCCCTCATTTTAATGCTCTACATGAGTAAGAAGACCATAACCAAGGCATCTATGCACCCCTTTACCATCATATATGCTGTCTTTCAGACTGACCACTAAATCAAGCTGAAGTATTCATTTTCTTCATAACCTGGAGGGTGCATGACTCCATGATTTTAAAAAAGAATGAAATATTTTCCATTCTGTAATCAGGACAGTTTCATGTGTCTCCTATGTCCATCTAGATCAGGGGTCAGGAACCTTTTTGGTGGAGAGAGCCATAAGCGCCAAATTTAAAAAAAAATGTTTTCATGAGAGCCATACCATACACTGAATACATTGAAAAGCATGTATTTCAATTAAGCCCAACAATTTTAGAGTGTACTGTCAAGTTATTACTTTTATTGATAACAGGTAAGTATAGGGTTGCCAACTGTCAACTTCATTATGGCGAGGGTCTGGGAGTCCTCCCCCAGAAACGTTTCAACTCAATATGGAACCCGTACTTTTATTTATAAATAAAGGACTATTCCGTATTTCAAGGGACGGTTGTAAACCCTAGGTGAGTAAGAGCCATATACTGTTCCCAAAAGAGCCACATGTGGCTCTAGAGCCATAGGTCCCTGACCCCTGATCTAGAATGAGCTTTGCCACTTGCAACACTGTTTAATGTCTGCATCATGTGCCTTAATCAAGTGTTGTGTTTATGGTCATTTTTTCAACAGCTGTCATTGTTGGAGTGTCATAGTTTGCTTATTGCCGATGGGTTTGTCATGATCTCATAACTCGTGCAATTATTTCACAGAACTCTACATTATAGAAATAAGCCTTATATGCCTGAAATTTTGATAATTCAGTCTTTCTGTGTAATAGATCAGTAATTAGTCCCTCAAAATCTTCGCTACTGAGTGCCACAGCCTCTCTGTGATGGTATTTTATTTGTGCATTCATGTTGGCAGTTAATATAGTTCCTTTCAAAATATTCTTCCTTGTGTTATCTTTAGAATTATCCAACTATTAAAACATTTTTTGGTCCTATCCCAACTTTGAGATTTGTTGCATGGGTCGAATTTTAAATGACCACATATTTCCCTCAAAACAATGCTTTTGCCTCATTTTAACTGTTCCTACGTTGACCTTGTGCCATTGCGCATCTTATGCATAGATTGAATGTTTTGAAAATGCCAGCATTTTGATTTTATTCACAAAATACCAAGTGTCCCAACTTTTTTGCAATCCGCTTGTACCTGTTGAATGCTAAATACAAATCACTTGACTCAGCGCTTATTGTATCGCACTTTGTTGTTTGCAATGCAATTTCCAATTGGAAACTACCAAAGTTGCTAACTGGCTAACAACTACGCTTTCAAGAAATGCACCCCTGAGTTGAACATAGAAAAACACATCAACTAACACACAAACACCCGAGGACCCGCATCTGACCTGTCTGTGAGTTGGAGAGCGACAGGCAGTCGAGGGAGTCCAGGGCGGAGGGGAAGGGGTCCAGACCCATGGAGTAGTGGTTGGGCTTGTGGTAAGGCGGGGGCAGGGTGATGGTGCAGGGGAGGGAGCCCAGCGGAGCCAGGAAGGGGTGGGGGAAGTTGGGTGGGGGCATGAAGAGCGGGCTGGGCAGCGTGCCGACCGGCGGCATGCGGTTGGGAAGAGGAAGGGGGCCGTCCATCGTAGGGATAGCCTACAGCAGAGGGAGAGACAGAAGAGACAACCACGTTAACTGATAACAGTACACCGAAGTAGCAGTGTTCACTTTTTCTAATCTTTATGAATCAGTTTATCACTACGCACTGAGTAAAGCAGCAATTAACAGGAATCAAATAGTCATCCTCTGCTAAATAATAGTTTACCTTAGATGCATCACTACAGTACATCACATAATATATGCATGCAATAGACGTGCTTAAGAATGGTCAGAAGAATGTTGTAATTGTCAATTGTACTGTATTATAGAAGACTGGAAAGGGGGAAATAATTCAGTAACACATACTGTAAATATTGAACAGTTGTCCGCTACCTCTAAGGACGGCTAACCATCTCCTCACCTCTGATGACTGCCAAAAGTCAGACTAATCATCTCCTCAGCTCGCTAATAGTCAGGCTGACTGTCCCCTACCTGATTCAGGTCAGGCTCTAGTCTAGGTCTCTATGGGCATGTAAACCCAAATGTGGGGGGCTTAAAGCACTGCGCCATAGCGCTCCCCAGATAACCATCTCCACACCTCAGAGGAGTGCTAATCCTAATGCTAATTGCTGTGATTGTGAAAGTGTGAGAGTGTGAGAGTGTGAGAGAGTGAGAGAGTGAGAGAGTGAGAGTGACCGAGAGTGATGGAGTGATAGATAGTGTGTGAGAGTGTGAGTGTGTGGGTTAATGTGAAATGATGCCAGGTTAATTGCTGTACACAAATGTGTGCTATACGTTTACTGCCATGAGCTATAATGTGTATCTTGTAGTTGTGTATTTTATGCAAGACGTCAGACACCTTAATTTCCCTCGTGATTAATACAAGTACTCTACTTATAATCGTCAGGCTAACCATGGCCTTACCTCAGAGGACTGCTCGTGGGTGACGTTGTCCAGGAGGTCATCCAGGTCGTCCCCAATGATCTTGGAATCAAAGTCCAGGTGTGGCTCAGGTACCTGCACCTGGAACACCTCATGGGATCTGTTGCCGTTCACCAGCACCGGCTTGCTCAGCGGGCTGGGCTCGTGGCCAATGGGCTCCGGGAGGGAGACCTGGGGGGGCACCTGGGGCAGGGGGCTGATGGCGGGCAGGGGGCTGATGGAGGAGATGGGGGGTAGGACAGTCAGCTGTGGTGGAGGGGGCTGGGGTTTTTCGGGTTCGATGGGTTTTTCGAAGGCTACGAGGCTGGCTGGGGGAGTGCTCAGGGATGGCACTGTACTTGGCATGGAGGAGGTTGGCAGCTCGACAGACAGCTGAGGGGGGCAGGGCACTTGGACAGCTGGCTCTGTGGAGGCCGGGGACACATCTGGGGCAGGGAGAGAGGGCGAAAAAAGGGACACATTAGAAATCAATGTGAACATACCCATGTCAGGTGTGAACCCACAAAAAAACGAATCTGGTTTCAGACCGACAAATTGTCCACCATAGCATTGTATAGTCACAAAATGCACCTTAAAAACATGCACAAGGTCAACACGTCACTGAAAGTAGTTACTATGGTCGTCCCACTGGTCAGTAGAATAGCCGTTTTGCAGAAAACTAGCGAAATATACAGATCTTCTCCACACTCGCTTGGTAGCAGTTATAGACCATGAAGGACAGCAAATTATGCAACTACTCCTACCTGTTTCAATATTGTCCACTGATGCAGAATCAGAAAACTGAAAAAAAGAAAAGTACAGTTTTAACAAATTGTAACAAGTTTTTTTTAATAACATTTCTAACAGACTAGCTCAAAGCGCATGCAGACTTATTACTGAATCAAAGCGGCATACGCACTGGCCATCTCACCTTGTCATTTGAAGCACTTGATACACTTGAACCGGGTAAAATATTTAAGGCAGGCTGTTCGAAGCATAATCAGATCCATTTGCGAGGAAAAAAAAAGAATTTGTTTCATGGTCACTGATCAGGCATAACAAGATAACACACAATTCTCAGGGCATGCCATTAGATGTTGCTAAAAATGTTCAGCCTGACTACAGATATAAACTGAGGGTGACCCGTCAATCAAGTGTGCACACACACAGGTAACCGCCCACACATCTGTCTCGAATTTTCCCCAGGAGGCAAGGAAGCCTCTTCATCAAGAGATGAAAAATAAAATCTGCAGTGTGTGGTAACATGTATTACATAATATGCATTATGTTCAATTCAGCTGCTACATATCACATCGTGATCTCTGAACATTCTGTATTTGCATTTCCTCACTCAGTCCTTCCCTCACTCAAGTCCTTTACTGGTGACTGGAGTAGATAATGACAATGCAAACATCATTTGGAAAGAGCAGAGGGAACTGCAATGGAAGCATAAGGGCCTGATATGCTCCACATACAACAGAGCTTCAGAAATTCTGTTTGTTTACATTCCATTGTTGTCTGTTACACAATGAATGGAGTATAAACTATGATTCTATAGTGTATTTTTGTCAATGTTACACAGTCCACATCTTACAATAAGAGGTAGGGCTACACGATTATGAAAAAAAAAAAGATAATCACAACAATTTGGATCAAAACTGAAATCACTTGCTCAGCAACAATTAACAACTGAATTCTGTGCAGAATGTTATGTAAAATCATGAAATTACATTGAGTGATGAACAAAATAAAAACTGAACTGCAATAATCATGTTAAGCCAATAGCTTGATTTTGGCCAGACACACAAGCCTGTCAACATGTTCTGGCATCAAGGATGCCCCAAGGCAGGTCACTAGTGTATATTGCGCTTACTCCCTGTGCAATCATGTTTAAATCGTGATTTTCCCTCATGGCAAAAAAAACCCCACAATTTCAGATCAATTGTGCAGCCCTATTAAGAGGTAAAATTTGGACTCAAAGTTGCAGCAAACTTCATATACACAGTCCTTTATGGTCTAGACTCTATGATGAGCTGAGCTTCCAACAGCAACAATTCACTGTGCCATAGCCCTGTCCACTGGACAGGAAGGAGAACGTGACACCACTAGCCCAGAGGTGGAATGTGCTTTTCCTAGACCATCTGTCTACTCGTAAACACACCGCTCACAGATCAAAGCCGACCTACTCTTGGCTTGTTGACATATTGCTTAACCATTCAGACTAAGTATTTGGACATTTGGCTGTAGAGATAAAGGTTCCACTTCCAACATAAATACACAATACTTCCAAATATGCTTTGTCCAAGCAACACCTTACATTTGTTCATCAACTGGTGTTGCAATAAACCAAAAGCGATTAGGGGAGTTCAATAATGTGTGCAAGTGTTCAAACAATTTCAAACAACAGTACAAGACCAAGTCTTACCTTGCTTCGAATGTAGGCTTTTCGAATTTTTAATCCTAATATCTGTGCAAGTTCATGCGTGAGCTGAATGACTTTGGAATCCTAGGAGTGAAAATAGGAAGTAAAATGCATCAGTTAAAAAAAAAAAAAAACATTTGCATACTAAATGTGAGTGTTGTTAAATTACATTATAAATAACTTCATCAACATTTACTTTATTGACTTACAAAATGTATAGACACAATACAGAATTTAAAGACACAAGGCATGCTGCATGAGACAATTATTGAGAGGTAGTACAGGAAGATGAGTCAAATGACTAATTGTGAGAAACTGGCTTTTGAGGTCAGAAATGTCTAAGCTCTTCAGATAAAGGGCCCAGCTGATTCAGACTGCAAAAACCATCTAGACTAACATGGCCTGGATGAATGAGAATCTTTAAAGACACAATGCCTCTGCCCAGCACCTTTTTAAGGCGACCACCCTGACAACAAACACCTACCACCTCGACTAGGTATCCTGGAAAAGATTTTGTGTGATGGATCATGTTATTTCTGAAGTTACTTCATCAGAAAATGTGTACTTTTAGGGTTTTCATATAATATTCCATATGAAACTGCACAAAATAGACAATCGTCATGTGTATCTGAAGCCAGTTAACACCCCACCCCACCACCTTGACTTACGAAAGTTGTGCAGGAAACACCGACGTGACCTACACCACAACCGAACATGACCTACATGAATGCGAATCTTCAGAGACTGATATAGACATCGACTCCAACATGCACCGCATCTCTCTCTCGCTCACCTGGGGCACTGCTAGTGAGCATTTGGCGACGGCATCATAGGCCTCTGTGTGGCGGCCCATCTCCTTCAAAGATCTCGCCTTGCGATACAGTGCCCGGTAATTGCTCTCATTTAGTTCAAGACATTTTTCACAGTCTTCAAGAGCTTGATCGTACAAACCCTGTGCAGAGGAGATCAAAAGCAAAAATACCAGTCAATAACAGCAAACAGTCATCAAAGCAATAATAACAACTGGCAGACATACAAATGGCAGACATACAAATGGCAGACATACAGTAACAATAAACAAGTCTGACAGGCGGTCAAAGATGCGTCCACTTGTTGCTCATTGACGTAAATTAATGAATACAATTCAATGTAACGCGAAAAATGACGGCGAAGATCGTGTTTTGTCCGATTTAAAGAATGTGTTTCAGGTGGAAAGACCGACGGACGGACATACCCTCTTATGGATATGCTAGGACGCATCTAAAAAGCGGTATGAACAACAGCGCTTTTTGAATCAGTTGATGTGTTTGCTCTTTTGGCATAGTTTCCTTCCAGTTTAAATTGGAAAGGAACCCAGCCTTAGCTGGTACGCAGCTGATACACTTTTCTGAAAAGCCAGCAAATACAATGCACTCCAAAATTAACTTATCTACCGTCAACAACATAGTAACATTGCAACATTTTGCAAATCTTTGTAAAGGCAAAACAATTTCTTACTGCAATGTTATGCCCCAGACACATTCACATCTCCGCGAAAAAAAATTATATGAATTTGCAGGGTCAAAATAAGTAAAAACTTTTAAACCAACTCCATTTTGATCAAGCAAATCGATTTGAATTCATTATCAAATCCCCTTCTGATGTAGGGAACAGGCTAGACTTTTGTATTGAAATGACTGCAATCATCCACAGCGGCATGAGCAAAGCAACAGGTGCCATTCACTCACCATATTTAAGTAGGCAGCGGCGCGGTTAGCGCACATCTTTTCCCTTGTTGCTGAAGATATGACGATATCCTCTGACTCGGCGTACTCTGCTATGTTTAAGGCCTCTGTGTATAGTTCCACTGCTCGTGCCCACTCGCCCTCGCTGAACACGTCATTTCCCTCGCCAAACAGGTTCTTCACCAGACGACGGATAAAGACCTGCAAAAAAAAAAAAAAAAAACACCCAGTAAGCGACAACACGGTCATGAGGGCACATATACTTGTAGGGTGAAACAGGAAGTCATGTCTCATCAAGGATGTGCTTCGATAAGCTGCATGACCCGTTTCTTCATGAGCTGCAAAGATGAATGAATGTAGTGATGTGCTGTGTTGTAATCACACTGCTTAATCCGACCCACACAACAGCAAGTCACTTACACATTACTCAATACAGTTTTACCAAACATGACATGCATTAAAGAAAACAAAGACCACAAATTGAGGCTAGAGATATGCAGAAAACAGAGTAAGTACTGTATGAGCTTAACAAAAGTACAGTCTACCAAGTGTACCACTTTCCGCAGTTTAACGTTGCCAGGTCTATCACTTCTTGGGGGAAAACAAAAAACAAAAATAAAAGACAGTCATACCTCATATTCATCTTGTGTTCCTGGGTAAGGTAATGTGGATCTGCAAAGAATCAAACAAACAAAATATAGTAACCATCAACTTAACACAACTACAGTTGAGTCCAAAGAGAAGAATAAATCATAAGCCCAGGAAGCAGGGAGGGAGGGGGAGGGAGAGAGAGAGAGAGAGAGAGAGAGAGAGAGAGAGAGAGAGAGAGAGAGAGAGAGAGAGAGAGAGAGAGAGAGAGAGAGAGAGAGAAAAAAAATAGTGTCAAGTCATTCGTCATGGAGGCACATAAACAAAATAGCCTCAAGTTACAACACGAGTATAATTCCGCCCAAAGGAAAATTACATGGAGCATATAATCAAATAATCCCAGGAGACCAGTGAGAGTGGAAGGTGTTGTCAAGTCATTTGTCATAGAGGAAAATAATTAGATGTCCGTGTGGACGCAAGCATATGCTTCAGCTCCCAGCGGGTCCACTGACAGGAGCTGCTCTGGGATGACGCGAGGGCAATAGAAGTCTCCCACAGGGCCAAAAGGTGGTAGCCATTACTAAGCTCTTAAGTGAAGTCATATCCTCCATATTCACAGGACCACAGGATGTAGTTTTTCACATTATTACCATGTGATCCAATGGCGATATTGAGATGATATTTTGATATCAATATTTTTACAGGAATCATCTACATTTAGTTCCTAAAACAGCATACCGGTATATCTAACTCAACGCATATAATGAAGATATGTACTCGCTACCGTCCTATCTCTATTGGACACTTGTTCTGCATGGCACATAACGTGAAATACCTAGGAAGTGCAACACTGTTACCCACCGCCTTCTACCATAATTACTACTACTAATAATAATTATTAATCTAATGAAATATGTTGGACTATAGCTTTTGTACGGTGGTCTGCGTTCAAAATGTATAAACCTCTCCAATGAACCTTTGAGCATTTTCTGTATCTCATGTACGGTAAAGCACTTAAGGATACCTGTGCTGCTCTTTTAATCAAACATGCCCTGAGATGTAGTAAGAACTTCAAAAGTGGGCCAACTGCTGCTCACAATACACTGACGTGAGGTCGCTGGCAGAATCTGTCGACTCACTTATTCCCCTTCCTCCTCATAACAAGAACTTTACCCAGTAACCCCCCAGTGAACCCCCGACCCCTCAGCGCCCCCTTCTCACTGTATGAACTGCAGCCCCTTCTGGATGTCCTGCCATCGACTGCTTCGGTCCTGACAGAACTGAGACATGTTTCCATGTGCCTCAGGAACAATGTGGGTTCACCTAGAAGGAGAAGACAGAAAAAAGACAGAGAGAGAGAGACACCAATTGAAAAGCTGGTGACTGGTTTGTTAGTTTATGCCCCAAGCCCATCTCCACAGCAAACCATTATTATTAATAAGCACCCAAAGATAATCACGAATGTGCTTATTGTTCAGAGAACTTAGTCAACAACTGAAAGGAACGAAGCCTAGTAACAAAGAAACCATGATGAATTATTACTAACAAGTTACAGGCACGTTGTGCAATCATCTAACAGTAAACACCAGTTGATTTAAAGGCCGACTGTATGGATATTTCACCCACGAACACAGACGTAGTTCTACAAACCTTGCTCGCACACAACTAGCTCTAGTTCTGGTCACATCAACGCAGTTATCTAGAACTATCTGCCTGACGACTGAATGGAATAAAATCACGAGTGAATCACTTCCTGTTTAGTGGATTATGCTAACAGTTTGACAACAGCAGGACTTTCAAACTTTACCTAACCTACCAACCTACACAGATCAAACAAGGAAGCATGCGTCCTCTGAAGGCAATACTGTGCTTAAACTGACTGCCTGCAACTTTAAGTATTAAACACACAATATTAAGTCACCACACGCCACTCAGAAAGATCAACGTTCAAAGCATATAAAGCTAGGTCGACGGTACCAAATGTTGTGCCAAGTTGACATTTTGGCGTGCATGCCACCGACTTTGTTGAAGTGGGTGGCATGGAATGCAGCTGAAGGAAACATATGGAGAACGTGCATGCTTAAAAGCAAACTAATGTAACATATTTATGGCTGACTAGCAATAGATACATGGCTGCAGTTTAGTAGGAATCGTACAACTAAACCGTCTGACAGCCGTGAACATGGGTTAGCCAATATTTTGGAATTGAGAGGGCAGAAACGGCTAGCCAAATTCATTGTCTTAACGTTGCCCGTCTTGTAACATATATTTAACAAACAAGCTATCATATTTTCCATGGGTGACTATACCTGAGGAAACGGCAGCTGAACTGGTGAGACAGTACAAAGAATAAGGTTTTGTGGCGGTACAAGCTAAGGACAGTAGTAAGAGCGCCGAACAAAAGCTAAACACGCCAGACAGTTCACTGGCCATAAACGTACAATGCGGACAGCTAGCATGTGCTAACTAGCTATGTGGTTTTTGCCGCGCAAGATGTCTTTTGGCTTTCTGTGAACCCTCCCAAAACTACTCTAGAAAAAGATCGATCACAAACCTTCTAAATCATATCGAATACCCACCGTTATAAACTTTATGGTAACTCAGTTTCCTCTCAAATCCGGAAAAGTTAGCAACACATCAAAGACATTAGCTGGCTATTCCTTTCACTATTCAGGCAATGTGATCCAGACCATTTTCATGATTGTTTCGTAGCCCTTCTAACCAAGTCGTCGTGTCCGCATTTGTGAAACAGCTCCCCCTGCCGATCACCACCAAGTGCATCCACAACATGAAACTCGAGAATGCAAGTTGCATGCCAGATGCACTGGGATGAAGTTGCCTAGTTCAAAGTTGAACGCATGTTTGTTTACCCCCTCCCCTGCACATGCATGCATAAACGGATAAAATGTGTCATAGATAAGATTTAGGCATATTCCTCGTCCATTTTCAGAGTCTAAACATTTAATAGCAATTAATAGGCTACATTTTTAATAGGCGAAAACTAACATGTAGTAGGCCTATTACCTAGCGTGTGCAACTGCAGTTCTCACAAGTAGGCTAAATAAATAGGCTGTAGGTATATCGTCAAATTTGCAGCATGGAAATGGTTAAATAGGCTACCGATCATCCAAAGCATGCGCAGTCCTTTCCAGTGGCACAGTATTTAAATTGTATCGAGTGCATGCAGATTACAGCGGAGCGCTCAAGACAGAGGCTGCGATGGTTAGGAGATTACTTTGCAGCGCGTCTAAAAAAAGCTGTTGACTGCTGTACTTACCATTGCGTCAATACCTGAACGCACAATGGCAGCACTGAATTGGATACTTTTCTTACTCTTTGGTAAGTGTTGTTTCAACTTTATTCACTCTAAATTTTCCCAGTCAAAAGACATTGAAACATGTGGCTACTGTCTCAAATGAGCGGACTTTCTGAGATTAGATGTTGGACATAGCCTAATATGCAAGTTTGTATGTTGGGCGTCAATCTAATAACTGTCCGAATAATAAAACGCTGAATGAATCAAATGTAGGCCTATCCATTTATTTAGAATAGAATAGAATAGAATAGAATAGAATAGAATAGAATAGAACATAATAGAATAGGACAGAATAGATAGAATAGAATAGAATAGAATAGAATAGAATAGAATAGAATAGAATAGAATAGAACAGAACAGAACAGAATACAATCACTGTCAATTTACATAGGTAGTAAAAGCAACTCTTTCTCCAGTAGGGCCTACAGATATGCAGGAGAATAGGCTACATAGGTACAATGTACACTAAAATAATACCGGTATAATACAAAATGTTAAAAAGGGCAGATTATTATAGCACACACTATATTCAAACGAAAGAAAATATGTAGGCTACTATTATATGATGGTTACCTTGTCAATGGCATAATAACATTTTAAATAGGCCTATTAGGCAGCTGACTCAGTGGGTAGGCCTATATAATGGGAAAACGTTACTTTCATGGTCTATTGATTATTTTATTTTTTTCAACCTTCATTGAAATTGTCTGTCCATCAAGCCAGAAGTGAAGCTTTTTGAAGCTGGTTCATTAAAGGTGCACTGTGTAATATTTTTAGTTGTTCATTTCCAGAATTCACACTGTCCATTCAAATGCTACCTTTTCAACAAATACTTACCACCACCATTAAATTCAGAGTATTCATTATGACTGGGAAATTGCATTTTACATAGGCCTATATGAAAAAGGGGATCTTCTCTGTGGTCCGTCATTTTGAATTTCCAGAAATAAGCATTTTTAGCTGCAAAACTTACCGTCCTGTGATCATGTTAGTAAATATTGCATTATTTATTAATATTCATGAAATGGTCAAATTTGGCAATAGGCAGCGTTTCATTGAGCAGCATAGTTGCAATACCTACTCCGGCCACAAATCTTACACAGTGCACCTTTAAAGTTGTTAGTGACAATAAAGTGGTCCTTGTAGTAGTCCCTGCCATGGTGTTCAAGCCACCTCTTATTTTAAGAAAGATAGGCCTACCTCAGTTTCTAGATCTGTGTTGTAGACCTGGTGTTTCCTATAGGCTGATGACCTTCATGAACTGACTGAACAGTAAACAGCACAAACAGTGTATGCCCAATCTTGTAAGTCTATTTCCATGAAAGTGTCTGCTGCTAAGTTATAACGTGCAATGCAGTCATTCTCAAGCTGTGGGCCAGGGCCTACTGGTGGGCCACAAAGGTGTTCCAGCAAGTGGGCCCCGAAATTATACTTGTTACAGTGTTGCTGTTGACTATTCATTTGAGTGGTATTGTTTATTGGGCCAGAGGTGGGCCCCGAACATTTGTAAAAATTTCAAGTGGGCCTCCCAAGTTGGAAAATGTTGGGTACCCCTGATGTAATGTAATGTAATGTAAATGCAATGGTGCTGTGATGTGAATTTGCAGTGGGATTGGCCTTCGCCACACCACAGAGGTCCGCGAGGAGAAAGCGAGGGCTGCTGGATCTGGCTGGAGTCATCAAGTGCAGCACGGGCCGGTCCGCCCTCTCCTACATGATGTACGGCTGCTACTGTGGACTAGGGGGCCAGGGCTGGCCCAGGGACAGGGCAGACTGGTGAGGAGCACTTGTTGCAGATCTGTTTCAGTGTTATTTTTCCCCGTGCATGTGTTTTATTCATTTCTTTTTTTAATTTTTTTTTTTTTTTTTGGGGGGGGGTGCACCTGTGTGTTCCTTTTACTCTGTTTTGCTCTTTCCATCTTCGTTTTCCTGTTTTGTTTAGTTTTTGTACACAATCTGCCAATCACACCCAGCCCAAGAGGTTATGGATAATTTGCACAGTGCAGTAGATACAATGTATTAATTTCCCAAGAAAATGAAGGTGTCAGTCTGGTAGCATATTCATACATGATATGGTATAGGCCTGTATCGCACATCTCCACAAATACATTTCAGAATCATTTCAAAACATTTTAGGTGTCCCAGGGCAATTGGAGGAGAAAGGAGCAAGCCAACCCACAGTCTTGCCCAAAAAGTAGCAGGCCTTGAGATGAGATATCATTAACCAGACAGTTTATGGTTCACATTTCATTCTCTCTTCACATTTGAACTTCCTGTTGTCAGTGCCTCTGGTTGAGTGCAGTGAGTAATTGCGAGGTGTGATTTTCATGAGTCGTTAAGTCCCAGTGTGTGTTTTCCATGCAGGGCTTGCGGTTTTCAGTCTCTCTCTCTCTCTCTCTCTCTCTCTCTCTCTCTCTCTCTCTCTCTCTCTCTCTCTCTCTCTCTCTCTCTCTCTCTCTCTCTCTCTCTCTCTCTCTCTCTCTCTCTCTCTCTCTCTCTCTCTCTCTGTCTGTCTCTCTCTCTCTCCCCACGTCCCATTCATTTCTCAATGAGCTGCCTAAAAACAGATCCGATCCACCCAGTTCTCTACCACACACAAAATGGGGGGCCTCTCTCGTACCGTACGCTCGCCGCCCCTAATGACAGCCAGTGGAAGCCTCAAGCCCATCAAAATACAAGAAACACCATTCATTACTTCCTGAAATAATTGTGTGGACCCACCTCTAGAAGTGCAGACAAGAGTATTTTTGCCCTCTTTCCCTTTTGGTGGTTTGTTGTTCTTCCGCTTGCAAATGAAAAGCTCCAGTATTCATTCTGCATCCGTTTTGGGTAAAAGACCTCGATGCATACAGTATACATACTGTATGTAGGCAATACATGCATTGATATATTGTCATAACCCTCCCATTAACACCCTGACAGCTCAAAGCATGCATAAACACGTGTGCACGCAGGCACACACACACGCACGCACATGCACACACACACACACACACACACACACACACACACACACACGTGATGTACATAGCTATATAGGCCTGTTTGTAATGTTTGCTGTTGTTATTAAGTTAGGTGAAAAGTCTTCATCTGTGCAGTCGGACACCTGTACACACTGTGTATACACCTACCGAACCCAGACGTGCGTGCTGTGAGACACACATTCCGTTCTCTTTCCCTTTTCAATAGGTGCTGTCATAAACACGACTGCTGCTACGGTGATGTGGAGCGCGCAGGTTGCCAAACGCACACCGGGAACTACCGTTGGACATGTGAAGACAAGGAGGCCGACTGTGGTATGCCTATTTTGCCCTGCACACAGTGTGTTACACGCCAGAAACAGAATTAGGCTGAACTCACAAACCCCTGCACGGCACCCTCCCCTTGCCAAGCCTACCGTCTAAATTAGTGTTTCTCAACAGGGTCTCCATGGACCACCAGTTAGAAGGTGGGGCAGGGGGTCGGGGCACAAGTCCATTTTATTTCCTAACGCTAAGGGGGGCGTTGGCAGGCTTATGATGAGGTCAAGGGGCGGTTTGTTAAAAAAAGGTTGAGGTCTCTTTTTTTTCTTTAAAAGAGTGCAAGTGCACTTTTGTTTACATTTGAAAGGAAACATTCTTAGATCTAATTGTGACTGCACTGCAGGCTTCAAACAAACAAAAGTTTGTGTTTTGCCCGTGCCTAAATGCTATGTGTCAGCAGGCATGGCTGAAGGCATGCAACCAGAAGCCGTGGTTTGTGAGTACAGTGCGTTCATTATGAGTGATGGGAGGGGAACCCAACAGCCCAAATCCGACCCAACCCCACGGGGACTGGGGCCAGCCGGGGGAGTCTCCTCCTGCCCACACCTCTGGGTATTTTAGGCCTTGCCTCGGCTGTGGTCCAGACTGCACATCAGGGGCGTAGCAGCACATTTTGAGCCCTATGTAGAATCAGCTTCCATGGACCCCCACAGCCATATACATGTGTATCTTCATAAATCGGACTATGTGTGGGCCCCCTATATACAGTACATGGGGCCCTGGTGACTTTACCCCCCTGAACGACACCCCTGGTCTGCTCCACCAGAGAGCCTTTTGGATGCCTGCTCAGCAGTGTGTGCTTAGAACTAGGCCTAATGTTTTGCAACGCATCCAGCCATCTCATGTTTGTTCTAGCTCGGGATTTTCATACAGGAATATGTGGTCGCGATGAGAGGGATCATGTATGAAAGACAATAATCTTTCATCATCGTGGCAGACAGTGATGGTTTTGTTGCTGTCTAGCTTTTGATGCTTTATAATCCCCTAGTCTGACTTTCTTGCGTGTGTGTGTGTGTGTGTGTGTGTGTGTGTGTGTGTGTGTGTGTGTGTGTGTGTGTGTGTGTGTGTGTGTGTGTGTGTGTGTGTGTGTGTGTGTGTGTGTGTGTGTGTGTGTGTGTGTGTGTGTGTGTGTGTGTGAGTGTGTTTCATTTCAGAGTCCGAGAAGGACAAGTGTGAGAAGATGCTGTGTCGGTGTGACAAGGAGGTATCCAAGTGCCTGAGGAGATCGCCTTTCATTAAGAAGAACGCTGTCTGGCCAGACTTCCTCTGTGGTGATGTGCAGCCAACCTGCAATATCTACTGATCCTCCACCGGCGGGCTTTCTATTTGTTGCATAAAGTGACTGAGTGGCTGAATTCTCTCACTCACTACAGAGGTAGTGCACTAGGGAACAAAACAATGGAACTCACACCCTATGTAGTGTACCAGAGTCTTCATTTTGGACAAAGCATCAACCTTTGAGAAATGTCCTCAATTTTTTGTCAAGATCAACACGTTAAGTTAATACAAAAGTGGGTGAAAAGTCACAGACCTCCAAAAAGGGGAAATGTTTGATCATCATTTGCACGTTTCCAAAGCCATGGACATCTTTTTATTAGTCCAATTTCTTATAGCCAAAGTTCATCTTTTTCTACTCTTTACTGTTTTTATACATTTATTTTATTATTATTTGTTTATCTGAGACTGTCAAGTCAAATAGTGATGGCGACAAATAAATGATCTCACACATCTCTGAATGAAGCCTGTGTCTATTTGGATAGGCGAATTTGACAACACAGTGTAGTCACATAAGTTGAAATTAAAAAAATGCTGCTATCCTTAGCTTACGTTTTATGTCAGATACATCCCGTAGTATCGATGTGTTTGCAACAGGAGGTGTGTCGACCAGTGTCTAGACAGAAATAATATCTCTTTCATCCATTCAAATTACACACATAAAAACATAAACTAAAACATGACATAACAGGCACAACTGAATGCTGTGTTTTACTTAAAACCCACCTAAGTCTTCCAGACTTAAGTTTAGACCACTTTACTTAACTGCATCAGCGTATGGCTGGCTATATCAAGGATTTAGCGGTAAAGTGAGAAAGAGGGTTTATTTTAGGAGAATCCAGTGACAAGACCTCAGTGTTTCAAAATGGGCACTAAATTTAGGCCAGTAATGAATAGTGGATCAAGAGCGTCAGTATTGCTGGCCATGAAAGGAGAGGGTGGATGGATTCTTATCCGTGTTGTACAGACTAACAAAAGCACGAATGTGAATTTCTCTGCTCTATATCACCAGTGACACAGGTTTTTAATAGAGGAAATGTATGAGTAATGTCTCTGAGCAACCAACAGAGGGTGTTTGGACATATTCTCTCTGACTTTTGGAAACATCTATATAAGGAGAACTTGACGTGATCAGCATACAGATTGTGATCATTACATCACATTTTACTTAGCTGACGCTTTCATTTATTCAAAGCGACTTACAACTATTATTTTTCAGGGTATTGGTTACAGTCCCTGGAGCAATGTGGGGTTAGGTGCCTTGCTCAAGGGCACTTCAGCCATGGATGGAGGTGTAGGGAGAGGACAGGGGGAATTCGTATCAGCAACCCCTAGATTGAAAGACCAACTCTCTAACTACTAGGCCACGGCTGATCATCCAAGTCATGTTGTTGTCCCATGTATGATTACCGGTACTACAATAGTAGGACTATTTAGTGAATTAGAGAGCAGTGTATCATGAGCCTACATTTATTGATTGAAAGATCAGGATGGAGAAGGATTGGGGAGAGCTGTTTAACCTTTGAAAGTGCATCCCGGGTCTATAATTGTCCTCTGCATGTGTGCATTTAAGTAGAATCAGAGGCAGTTTCCTTCAAATTCTTCACAGGAACAATTCCAAGGCAACTTAGGTGCTGTTTCCACATAGCTGGATACTTTTATATGTGGATATTTTTTTCTCCTGCTTGTATTGGTTTTGCATTGGTTTTGGCCTTCCGTTTCCACGTAGCAGATATTTAAAAATCCAGGTGCAGGAGAAAAAAATAGCAGGAGAAAAAAATATCCTGTTTAGGGGTCTGAAACGCATTTGTTACAATGGAGGATTTTTTTTTTATCCACATGTTGCGTTTACACCTAGCAGGAGAAAAAAATACCCTGCTAAAAAAATATCCTGCTACGTGGAAACGGCAACTCAGTTCTGGTAGAATTTTTTTTCGCTTGAATCGCATGTGGATGTGGCTCATATCTAATTATAGTAACTCGGAAATAAGAATAATGGACTCAAATGTTAGTTCAAAGACTGCAGAGTACCAGAGCTCTTTGGAATGTTTGTTCTACTAACTCAGTTTAAGGTCATGTTGTTTTTCTTCATTTGAGACTGATTCCACATGTGTTCAAGATGCAGTGCCGACATCCTATACAGTTACAATTAGAATCATGACCATGTTGGATTATTACAGCCTCAAAAGTGAGGGAAAGTTCACACACAGAAAAAGACACTAAGGTCAAGCACAAGGGTTTTTTTGTTTTTTTGAGCAGACCAGAGCAAGCGTTTTAGGGTTTTCCTTCATCAGTGCTCTGTCGGTTATTACATTCTCAAAGAAAACCATGACCAAACTGATGTTATTTCAGGGATTTTGGAAGAGTGAGTTGAACTTCCTGCTGTTGCCTATAAAAAAGAGAACAAAAAGTCAGAAGGCAGATAGAGAGAGAGAGAGAGAGAGAGAGAGAGAGAGAGAGAGAGAGAGAGAGAGAGAGAGAGAGAGAGAGAGAGAGAGAGAGAGAGAGACGCATCCCAGGAAAAAAGCCCCTCCCTCCCTCTCCTGGTTGCTGCTGCTGTTTGTTGTGCGCGTGACGCTCTTCCTGCACGTCATTCCCAGCATGGCTGTGCAGTGAGATCATCACTGAGTGTGTCACATGGGAAGCAGAGAGAGCCACCTTCAGCCCTCCTCCTCCTCCTCCTCCTCCTCCTCTTCCTCCTCCTCCTCAGAACAGACACTGGTCCTCCAGCACCCAGGAACTGCAGCTAACAGCTGTCTTACTCACACTGAACCAACAGGTGGTGTCCTGCACCAACGTTTGAGAAGGACGGCCTCTGAGAGGCACCCTGAGACAGGGATGGACCAACTGTGGTGAATGACAGACATGATTTTTTTTGGTCTTTTTGACTTAATTTATGATAGGACAGTGACGGTGGTGACAGAGAGAGGGACAGGGAAGGGCCAGCAAAGGAACAGAACCCGTGTCAGCCGAATGGTAGACGAGTGCCCTACCGTTTGACCACGGCAGGGCCTGGACTCAGTTTTTAACCCCTTCTGACCCCTCTGATACGCTGACATGACTTTGGAACACACAGACCTGCACATGTTTGCTTGGTTGGTGAATTGATGTATGATGCGATGATGATGATTTGGATTTTCCACTTAGCTTGCAGAACACGTGAGCCCCGATGAACTTCTAAAACTTGCCCCTAAATCCCACCTCAACCGCCCTCCACGAACCCTGCATGCAAATAACCACAATGACAGTGCAACTGCCACGGTCACGAGGCGTCGTTGACCTTATGAGTGAACCAATGTGGAGAGCACAGGTCAGGTGGAGCTGCAGCACGTCCCTCTTCTCAGGCCGCAAACCGCAGGTGACGTCACCGACCACTGCCATCGAATCGCTGACAGAAGTGGGCGAGCGTCCGTCCGACCTGTGTGTGGCCCCCCCAGCGCGTCCCCTCTCTCACATGGGGCTCTCATGTGCCACCAGCAGAGATAGCAAGAACAGCAGGCAGCGCCACAGTATACCCCCTCCCCGAGGGAGACAGAGATATACAGCACACTGAGGCAGAGAGGCACGAGAGAGGTGAAGAGGGAAGCAGGGATGAGGAAAGATGGAGGGAGCAGAGTCAGAAAGAGACAGCTAAAAGAGATAAACAGTGAGAGAGAGATAAGAGGAGATATAGCCTACTATTGGAGAGAAAGGGAGAAATTAAGACAAAGAGAATACCAGGACGAGAGAGAGAGAGAGAGAGAGAGAGAGAGAGAGAGAGAGAGAGAGAGAGAGAGAGAGAGGGAGAGATAGGGGAATGATGAGGGGAAGAGGAAGAAAGCAAGACACAAGAGACAGAGGATAGAGGAGCCAGGCTCAGGAGTCCTGAGCTCTGCGCTGGGGACACGGGTATTTGGGGCATGCCCGACGAAACACTCGGCCGATTGTGTGCGGGCCGTCACAGGCTAATGAGTGAAGAAGTTATGAAAGTCATATGCCTGCCGCAGTCACATGGGGACCTGGGAGCACAGAGAGGGGGGCTGACGCTTCTCATTTTCTTGTTTGCCCGTTTACCTCCTTGGAGAGAGCCGTCTGTGTCTGTGTCTGTGCCGCAGCAGCAACTGCTGTGCTGTCTCTGCCTTTTCCCTCCAAATGCATGAGGCCTGTGTGTGTGTGTGTGTGTGTGTGTGTGTGTGTGTGTGTGTGTGTGTGTGTGTGTGTGTGTGTGTGTGTGAGAGAGAGAGAGAGAGAGAGAGAGAGAGAGAGAGAGAGGAGAGAGAGAGGAGAGAGAGAGAGAGAGAGAGAGAGAGAGAGAGAGAGAGAGAGAGAGAGAGAGAGAGAGAGAGAATGTGGATAGGACTGTCGATGCGCACATACTATATATGTACATACAATATAATGACAGTGCTAATTTAATCCCCTGTGGTTAGGCTACTCTGCCATATGTCTCTGGTTCTCTTGACCCACCGGGCATGATGAGTCTTGATCAGAGGTGTATTAAGTAGACCTAGACGTACTGTTATGGATGTAATTACAACACTAGTAGTATGATATTACGCAGTTGCAAATATGCAAATAGTTGTACGTGATTTTACTGGTGCTTTGCATATTATATGCAGCCAACAGGTTTTGAATTCTCATGATGAATGCAAAGAATCAACTAGGTGGATATACTGTGTTTTGAAAAAGACAACAGTGTCATGAACATCATAGCTTATCACTCAATTATATACTTTACAGAACAAACCCCATGTCACATCAACTATATTAAGTGCCTGATGACAGCAAAGTGTTTGTCAGCTTGGAGATTGAAAACCCATAAAATGATTAAATCAAGTAATAAAGAGTGTTAATGAGGTTGTGTTGGTGAGGAGAGTGGAGAAGAGGAGGAGAGGACAGAGGAGGAGCGGAGGACATGGGAAGAGGGGGAGAGGAGAAAAGTGCGAGATCAGGGGAGGATTGGATAGGGGGAAGAGAAGAGAGGAGAGCACAGAAGAGGACACAGCAGTAGTGGCGTAAAGGACAGGAGTGGATAGATCAGGGGAGGAGTGGAGGAGCGGAGAGCAGCGCTAGTTGGTGCGGCTGACTTTTTGTTCAGCCTGTGCTGTGTAATTTGCCTAATGGCTGGGTGTATAATTACTTTCAGGGCTCCTTATGTGCCATGCTCCCAACAGCTTTCACAAGTTGTGGTTTTTGGAAGAGAGGGTTTGTTGAGGAGGGTATTTAGAGATAGTTTATTGTGCTAAGCTAAAGGGTGCGGGGAAACCCTTCAGGTAAATATTTGGCATACTGTCTCCTTTCCTCTCCTCTCCTCCTGCAGTGACTAGGCAGGGTGCTTCGCTGTAATTTACAGTACACGATTCATGAAAGTTAAACAAACTTCAGACAAATGATTCAATTGTAAAAGATTTTATTTTAAAATGGCATTACAGGAAGATAGACATTGGATAAGAACACTTCAATACAATTCACTTCCTCTCTGTAAGTAGCTGTATCAAGTCAATGTACCATGCTTGTTTTGTAGAGTAGAGTAGAGTAGAGTATCGTTTATTGACCACAGGGGGAAATTAAGGTGTCAAGTAGCATACACATATACATAAATAAAGACATTGCTCACAAGACATTACACACATACTTAGACATAAAATAACCATATATAGCTCACTGTTACACACATACTTACACATAAAATAACCATATATAGCTCACTGTTACATACATTTGCCCAGGCATATCTCTCACACTCTCTCTCTCTCTCTCACACTCACAAACACACACACACATACACACACACCAAAAATAATAAAATAATAAAATAAAGTGTCCACAGTGTCGCATGTGCCTTAGCTGAGTGGCACACAGAAGCCAAGACAAGTGGCCAGTAAAGTGTCCCTTAGTACATACAAATACAGACCTACCATGTCAATACACAAAAAAATGAAAATAAATAAATAAATAAAAATAAATAAGTAGCACGGCCTCAGTTTCCAATCCAAGAAAACAAAGAGTCAGAGTTCAATTAGCCCCTTTGGGATCTGGAAACAGTGTTTTGTGCTCTGTGTTGCCACTTAGCGGATGGTGCCAGGAAAGAAGGGCGCCGTATTGCCAAGCCCTCCACCGCTTTGAGGAGAACCCGGTCTTTGTGGAAAAAGTGGTATTGCATCACCACACCTGTGGTCTCAAGACCCAAGCTGCAGCTCCACTAGAAACAAACCCTGCTGTCTAAGTAAGAACTAAGTGTGTGCCTGTGTGCCACTTTCCGAGCCATGGCCCATTGCGCATATCTCTAGTGCCACCATCCTTCTGGGGTTGACGTTTTAAAGCAAGACTTGAATAGGCTTTGGTAGGGGTGGGCGATATGGCCAAAAATGTATACCTCGGTATAATTTCAGTCACGGTATATATCACGGTAGGCCTATTGTACATTTGTTTAAAATTGAAGCGTTGCAAAATGACCAAAAAACCCACATTTTTTTAACCTTTGCATTTGATTTTTGGAAATGACACAATGTCCTTTCATATATGTGTGAATTCTTGCCATTACATTTTTATTTTTTTTAAACAAGCAAAAACTAGCCTATGCAAAATGCATTTTGCAATGCTACCCAATAGAACACTGTCAATTTCACCAAGTGTCGAAGGGGTTAAACTACGGTAGAGAGGGGGAAAAGGGAGGGGTGTCAAACTGAACACATTGAGAGTAAATAGAACTGAACGTGGATTGTATCAACTACATCTTTCATTGCACCTTTTTTCTATTTCTGGAGTTGTTTATGGTAATTTTGAAATGTGTGCTTGCATCTGTGATTATGCCAAGCATAATGGTTTAAGCTGTCATTGTTAAAGTTTAGAAAAACGAACTTTCACATGAGGCAGTTAGCAATGCATTGCAGAACTAATGCATTTGAATGGCAATGGCAGCTTTCACTGCACCAGCGGTTAGCGTGCTAACGTTAGCGAAATCGCTAATGCCACATTTTAAACAGTGAACAGTCATTTTAGTTACTAACACCCAGTCAGATATCATGAATGGTATTATCTCAACTGGAAACAGTAACATACAGCTGTTACGGCTGGCGCAATGTGTTAAATGTAAGGCAACCAATGTTAGCACAAATAAGCACATTTTGTCAGACACCAGCATAGACATGAATGACTTGGGCTGTTAGCTAGTTAGCTTGCATTTCGTGCCCAGTAAATTGTGGAGTCCAGAATCGAAATGTGTTGCCATCACATACCATTTCAAACAATAGTTCACTACACTAACCATACATTTTACACTTGAAGCTTATTCAAAGGGGATGATTGTGCTGTTTCTCTACAACCACATTGCTACAACTTGAGTTGAGCAGTCAGTCGGGTGGATGTTCAAAACGCTGTCTATACTGCCATCTGCAGGATGCAATGCGCTATATCACGGTAGAACGGTATGGCCAAAATCCATACCTTGATGGAAAAAATACCTTTTACGATAGTATACCGTCCATACCGCCCACCCCTAGGCTTTGGTCTTCAGTCACCACTGTGAGAGGGAACTGAAATGGTCACTTGGTTAAAACCAAAGACGACCTGCTCCAGCTTACTTAGTGTGGTTTCAAGGCAATGGAGGGGTGGAAAAAAGTGCTTTCAGCCAGTTAAAAGTTGACAAACCACCAAATTTGCAATCATTCTTCTAACCTGGAGCAGTCGCCCATCTCTTTGTAGTTTGAATGAGATTACAATTCTGCTTCTAACCTGTAGGTCAACTGAGGAGGAAAATCAAAGTGGCCTTTAAATAATAACAATAGCATGCACGTTACAGGCATTTGTGTTTAAGTGCACATTTATCACATGACATTTTCTGTTGGTGAGTCTCCTGTCTGTGCATATCTCGCAGCTGAACGTAAGTGGCGGCGGCGGGGAGAAGGGGACTTTCTGTCCATCAGTGGCATTTCAAGATGAGCGGGACCAGCACTGCTGCTACCAGCGTCTGCCCACCGGGGCCATGCCTTAAATGTCTCTCTTATTGCATTAGCCAGGGCACATTTATTCTACACGGCTCCAGCACTTCCTAGAAAAAAAAACACACACATTCTTATGTACTGGTCATGGGAGAGCACAAAGAGATGCCTAAAGCATGCAACAGGGATAGCTGCAACAGGGATGGTCGGTTAGCTTAATTGCATTCATATATATATATAGTGGCATTTCAGTGGTAATCAGATTAGGAAAGCGGAGTGATTAATGAACATGTTTAGTCATTGTAGACATGTGAAAATGCACACCATTCAGGAAGGGGGGGGGGTGAAGCCTGTCTCTTGTCTAATGCCATTCATGCTCGAACCAACCATGACTCCATTCAGCCCACATCCATGTGACGGGTGCTGCGTCAATTTATCACTGTTGGAAAGGGGAATCAATTGGCCACAGTCACGTGTGACGCATGCAGGGTTTTGTACGATTTCAAGCACTGATAAAAACGCATTACCCCCATACCACAGTTGAGAGGAGGAGTTGAGAAGTATCCTCCGAGCCTAATGTGTTAATGTGTGTATACTGTACTGTAGTTTCAGTCTGTGGCGGTAGTTATAATACTAAGGAATAAACATTGGTGTGACTTTTCTTGAGTGTCACGCATACATAATGTATCACAGTATATGGAATTAGTATTCAAAACTTTAAAATTACTATTCAAAACAAACAGCAATTATATACAGTATAATTATGACTAGTAGTACAAGTACTAGTACAACACCTATGATTAGGCAAGTTAAGCTTTACAACCAAGAAATGACTGTATCTCTTGAAATGAATATGTCCAGATTCTTATCAACACATGCTTCATAGAAAGCATTATCAAAACATTTGATACGTTCAGAAGGAAATGACGATGTCAAAATTAGAGAGCTTGGGAATATAGGCTACATATGTCTTGACTTGTAGGAGGTTGCAGAGTGACTTGCTTCTTGCGTGTGAAGCCATGCGTGCCCTCACTTGTCTTCTGGCAGGTACGTGACACTTGATCTAAAATTAACTGATTACTGTGCACTCAATAGCATGCCAAACTTTGTATAGGTTTTTGACAGCGCACAGTCTAGAGATCTGATAATTGATGTGGAGATATGGGTATGGACTTACAGTCTTAAGATACAAATGTACCCATTTAAAATCAATGTAGTTCTATTTGCCAAAGTGAGGAAACAAACAGTTCATCAGACCTATATAACGTTTGTATGACCTGTAATGGCACTTTGGTTCATACAGGCTTTTTCAGCCTTACCCTACCCTGCCCTGCCCTGCCCTGCCCTGCCTTAGCCTGCCCTTTGCCTCTCTCATTTTGTCCTGCACATCATATCCCTAAGCCCAATCCTTCCATGCAGGACACACAAATCCATTTGGCAGAGCTGGAACACAGAATGGGAGCCTTGAGAAATCGAAGCCATGTGCCGCGGCTTCCCTTCTCATTTCCTTCGATAAGAGCAGCAGCAGACGCAGCATCTCTGCATGCCCGAGAGAGAGAGAGAGAGAGAGAGAGAGAGAGAGAGAGAGAGAGAGAGAGAGAGATATCACAACCTTAAGGGACAGGCAATACCAAGACGGAACACAGCATAAAAAAACCCTTCAATCTGAGTAGAAAGCATGTAACATTTGCTGGACCTAAGAAGGTTCTTTTACGTTGCAGGAGAGGTAAAGGGGATTGTTTGGAGCAGTTTGGGGAAATACATGGAAATAAAGAGCTCTGCAATTCCAAAATGACAATCTGTGTTAATCAGAATTGTTAAAGAATATTAAAATATCACTTACAAATATTTACAGAAGTGCATACACAAAACAGCCTATATAATGATGCTTGCTGCACCAAACAAAATGGTTCATACTAAAGCGTTACAGAGGAGGGCATAAATGTAATGTTGATAATGTGTCAGCATAGTGTCCATCAAGGATACATCAGGGGTGGGGGGAGCTGCCTCATCGCATGCATTTTGGATCACAAGATGTTGACAAAGCAGAGAAGCAGTAAAAAAATAAATGATAAATTGAGTTGGGCACACGGTGTGTTTGTGCTTCGTTAGGCACTTTGCTATGAACTGACATCCTCCCCGACTAGTTTGGCTGTAGCTGAGGGGATCTCATGTGGCTCTGCTTAAGAGAAGAGAGGAGAAGAGAACTTGTGCACCTCTCTGACACGGTGAGAAGCTTTTCCACTCCTCTCTTCGCCATCTCCCCTCTCTTCTATTCCTGATGTCTGCATGCATCCCTCTCTTCCTGATGTCTGCATGCTTTCTTCCTCTCTCACTGACTCCCAGTGGCGGAACAATTGCACACAAGGCCCCAGGGCAAGGCACTGATAGGGCCCCCTATACAACTTGCCAAGCTCACAATAGGGCCCCCAGCACTAATACGGGAGGGCCCTGGGCCCAGGGGCAAGTGCCCTGCTCGCCCTCCCTATAGCTCCGCCCCTGCTGACTCCCTTGTTCACAGTCAATCCAACTACAAAGGGTGGTCATGCTATGCACTTCCAGCGAGCACAAGAGAGGGAAGAATGCTGACTAATGGTACAACTGGGGACCAACCCATTGAAAGACGACTGCAGGAACAGGCCATAAAAGTCAAGTCAAGTCTTCCAGAATGTTCCATGTCAGTTGGACGAGTCAGCATATTTTTCACTCTGTTTGATCCCTGCTGTTTGGAGAACACTGGTAGGCCAAGCCAAGAGTCGTGGACTGGGAGCTTAAACTTTAATCAAAGTATGTCACCACTTAGCAATGTGGTACTGACAGTTGTAACCTATTCAAAATGTCATTTACAACCATTTTGCTAGCGATGCAAATACAAGAACAGGAATGGCTGTCTGTCTTCCTCTCTCTTTACCCAAGCAAAGCTCAATGTGGTATTGATAATGTACTGTGTAATCCACATTCGTGCTTGAACAAAAAGGGCCTTAAAATAAAATGAAATAAATCTTTTTTTCCAGTTTGTTCTGGAAAGAGACTTCTGTTGCCTGACTGTTCCTGCCTTGCTTTGAAGTGATGCAGCTCCACAGTTTCTTTTTATATTTTAATCTGTGAGCAACACGAGCGCGGGGTTTGTGCAAACTCTGTTCTGAGAGCCATTAATGTGAAGCCCAGGAAGTTGAGGGATGCCAGTCCTCTTAATCACGGGGACTTTACTCCCCCTCCATGACATAGGGAACAGGCTACTCCAGCAGGCAGAACTAAGTCCTGGATTTTATTATTAAGCCATGTACATGTCCAAAGCAATTTTCAACAAAACCTCAACATTTAATTGTGACATACTACTGTTTCTCTGCAAATAATTCAGAAGACAGACAAGCGAAAACATAAGGAAATCCGTGAAAGAAATTTCTAGAACTACATGTAGGTCTCTCAACACAATGCATTTCAAAGTCTATATATCTTTCTGTCTGGATTATAATGAATGAATGAAATAATAAAAATCAGTGATAACCAGAAGTAAGTAACTTACATGTCAATTAACATGCATAACAGAATAGAGACCTCAAACGTTGATGCGTGCTGTATAGTCAGTCAAAGGGGGGGAAAAAAACTCGAAATGGCTGCGCTCTATATCCAACTCAAGCAGTTAATTGCGTTTTTCTAGAACAAGATCTTTAGCTGTCTTAATTACTTGCTAGAAATCATTAGTTTAATCACAAGTCTTAATTGACCTGGGGTCTGAAGTGAAACATTTAATCCTGCTGTGATCACCAAGATAGCAGTTCCAGTTTGGACTGGTGAGCCACTTGATATTCAATTCAACAACTGAAGTTAGCTTGCTAGGCATATTGAGCTGATATGAAACCATCAAAACAATAAATTCTACACACTTTCAAGAATATGAGGCGCACCACATGCATCTTAGACAGACTGTCATTTATGCGTCTTTTACATGAAGAGACAGCGGAGCATTAATGGATCCAAAACTACTTAACATTTACTACTCAACAACTCCAACTGTTACAGTAGGTTAGAATTACTATGCATTAAGTCTAGTAGTAGGCCTACTATTTCGCTGTTTCTTTCAGATAGGCCTAGGTCTTCATATGTGCTGGCATTACTATTGTACAGACTTCATACTGTTGTTAACATTACAAATTATTAGGCCTAGAATAGGACTGTGTAATATATCATATTAATATCATGATATCAATATTGCTGTCAAACAATATTCAATTTCATAATATCGATTTGAAACAATATTTTTGTCATTTATCTATACTGCCAAACGGTAGGTTACGCTAAGCGCAATGCATTCCCCTCCACTTGAGCCATTCCGAGCACAGAGCAGACTTGCTACCCAACACTCGTGCAGAATACCACTGTGTGTTTCTCTATGACCCTCCACTTCAACTGCTGAAGGGAGGGAAGATTGTGAATTGTTTAGCACAATTAATTTGTCTTTACAAGAAATATCGTCTAAAAATATTGTGATATCAATACTGACTGAAATAATCGTGATATTGATTTTTCTCATAATCGAGCAGCCCTAGCCTATAATACCAAAAACCTACGCAGACTTAAGTGGCGGCATAAAAGCTCTATGCCATTATGATATTAAATTCAAAACATTCATTAATTGATCTCCAATGAAATCCACTTTTCAGAAATGACATTGATACTAAAGATATTTTCCTCCGGAGCACTGTAAATCATATCGTAAGTGCACAGCTACGCCCCAGACGGCCCCCAAACTAAACACTGGCTTTGTTTTGGAGAGCACAGTAAAGGCAAGGACACTATCACTTATGCGCATCACGTTGTCTTCAGTTCATGGGGTTCTGTCGAAGCTCTAAATATAACCACAGAGGGAGAAAGGGTAAATCTATCCCTCTCGCCCGGTGCGAGGGCAAGCTTGTCATGTGAGATTTTTCAACATACTTCACCCTGCTAGTGCACCCCCCAATTGCCTCCTGCGTGTGTGCAACCACCCCCTTACCCCCAGAACAGAGAAGAGCATAGCAGAGCAGGCGCGTGTCTGTGTCTCTGTGCTTCTTCACAGAATGTGTCGAGTCAATAGTGCAGAGACCTGATCTGCTTAAAACAGATGGCACATATATGAACAGCCCGTCACAGTGATAGAGAGTGTGTCATCTCAGTCTACTTTCGAAGATCTCAACAGGGGCTGTTTTAGAGGTTGTACTTATCATATCCTACAAACCAGGACAGGCATAATGCTTATTTTATCAACACCAGTAATAAGCTAATACGCTACTATGTAAACTTATCTTGAATTGCAAAATGCGCTATGATTGTAGCAATGCAGGGGACAGGTTTGACTTCAAACCACACACCAGACAAAAACTTACAAAGCAACCTGAATGTCTGAACCGGTTTTCTCACTGCAATTTCAAATCTTAAGCAAATCAAGGCCCCACGAGTTAGGCCTCCCGGCTGACAGGGACACATGGGTTATAACTCTCTCCTGTAGCCCTCGTCATGAAGCATTACAGTGGCACAGCAGCAGAACACAGCGTTTGGTAGTTCAGCGTCAAAACGGGAAACTAATAAAAACAGACTCAACACATTACAGAGGCAGAATGGCCGCGCAGTGCACTGCATGAACCCACAGCTGCCGTCATTGTACCAGATATTAAATCCTGTTACCAATTTTACAGCCTTCTTTTTTCTCACTGAGCAGTACAAACAAAAGCACAGTTTGAAAATGACCTATGAAGCAAAGATAATTGTGCTTTAAAATGTGCGCAATTAGAAAAATCTAAATCAGCTATGCGTAAGCAAGCGGCTGAACACAATAGGCCAATAAATGTCAAATGCAATTACACGTAATTTGGATTATTTAAATGCTAAGACAAAAATGTCTTGGGTAAAATTCCTCAGTATGGAACTTACATTGTACATGGAAAAATAAAACAAATAAAACACACTTTGGTCTAAATCAGTGGTTCTCAAACTTTTGCAGTGGGGACTTAAGAATACTTTTGCAACACATCACGAACCATAGTAAGTGTAGCAATGGATTTCTAGCAACATTTGCGGACAAACTATTAATGGAAAATCTAGCAATATTAGGCCTAGGCCATTTTTTGTTAATTAATATTGCTAGATTTTCCATTACTACTTTGTCCACTGATATTGCCAGAAATCCACAGGACAGCAAATACATCTATGAACCACACAGAATACAGTTACTAAACAAACCATGGATTATGTTAGCTGTTAACCTGTGGATGTCTCGTTTTTATACATTGTCTCTTTTGTCGGCGACCCCTCTTCAGTACGCTCGCGACACCTCTAGGGGCCCTGACCCCCCAGTTTGGGAATCACTGGTCTAATTATTTGGTTTAACGATCAATGTGCAACTGACACGAGACAGATCCATGTAATGCAATGACTTGCATCATCTTTGTCTGTTGTGGAATGGTCTCCGATATCAGAAGATTGCATTACTAATTTGAGAGTTGAATCATCATATCTTCACCCACAAACACTCCTCACAACACAACTTAACTCACTAACAGCACGTAGTGGTTTATGACGCAATAACTATGACGCAATATTGTACACGGTGCAGACAAGAGGAGAAGTGCGGAAATCTTTGCACATATGTTGGAATGCTGAGGTGTCACTACAAATCACAAACATTCTAAAAGTAAAGCAGCACAATACTTGAGCAACCAACCTTAGCAATTCATATCTGACAGAATATGCCAAACAAAAGGGAGGTCTATAGGCCAATAGGCTATGTGTTTGCCAAAAAAGGCTATATGTTTTCTATTATTCCTTGTATGCCTGTACAGAAACTAATTAGCCTGCTTATTTCTGCATCTTGTTTTTCCTCTTGTTGTACGTATGTGTGAAGCCATATGTTTTCGCCTCACACCCTGGCATTGTTGTGTTCCATAGATACGTTTTCTATATTGTCTTTGTGACAGTTTAATTAATGCGTCCATGCCGACTGAAAAGTCTGGCATTTTCCAATTTGATCACGAGTGTATTTGAAATAGACAGGAGTCTGCTTGCATGACAACATGGCGATGCTGTAGTACAGTGTTTCCCAACCTTTTTTGTCCTGCGTACCCCCTAAGCCACATGCCATATGATGAGTACCCCCCTCACCCATGCTCTATATCTGTTCCTCTATCCCAATGTGACTACACTCCATACATTTGTTGTAGGCCTACATACATTTTTCCAAGTACCCCCTGAGGTGTGCTCGCGTCCCCCTAGTGGTACACGTACCCCTGGTTGGGAAACACTGCTGTAGCAGGAGGCTGAAGGCAGCATCTAGTCAGCATACATATCGGTGGTTGTATCTGACTGCCTGTTGCGTCTGGCTAAGGCTCAGCGCTAGAGATGTCCGATATTGGCTTTTTTGCCGATATCCGATATGCCGATATTGTCCAACTCTCCATTTTCGATACCGATGTCGATATATGTGGGTTATTTTACCTCAAAACAAATTTTAGGTAACATTACACATCTCCTGTTGTGGAACAAAATATGCTTAATTTTATTGTAACGCCCCACTAGATGCATTATTGAATGCAACAAAGCTTTCCAAATATTAACATCTTCTGTGCAAAATAGAAAAATAATTAAGGAGAAAAAAGTACAATAATTCAAGCATTATTATATCGGTTTTGATAGGTCAAAAATCCAATACCGATATTGACCGATATTACATTTTTATGTATTATCGGGCCGATAGTATCGGTGGGCCGATATTATCGGACATCTCTACTCAGCGCACATTAAATATCTGTAGCACACTCGCAGACAGAAGCCTTCTCGCTGACTTTTTACAACCTCAACATGATACTTCAACATCATATACGTAGAAGTGTGTGTTTGTGTGTGGGTGTGAGTGTGTGCACGTTTGTGTGTGTGAGAGAGGGCAGGGGGTATTGAATATTTCCCTGTCAGTGAGCAGGTAACCCTGAGGTCTACAGTCTCAATGTAGCGGGCTTCTTATGTCTGTATGGTATCTCTCTCCAGTCTCGACTCCTCACACATACGTCTTCCATGCCAAAAGCTGAGCACGTACATTCTCTCCCCTGAACAGGGGGAACAGCGAGGACGTGACAGGACGAGAAGTATGACTTTTCCTCTTCTCGCAGAACATTATTGGCCATCATCTCTCCCTCTCTCTCTCTCTCTCTCTCTCTCTCTCTCTCACACACATACACACACACACACGCACGCACACATGCTTCACCAGAACTTGCAGCTGGGACAAGACAGGACGGGAGCAATAAAAGTAGCACAACAGATGCATGCGGGAAGCGCAGGCCTCAAGTCTGCTGAGGCAGGAATCTACATGCCAGTTGTGACAATCCAAGCCAACCATTTCACGTCACAATGTTAATGTAACTCAGGGCACACGCCTCTGGCCTCTGCAAGGGGGAATTTGGAAAGTCCTGACTCTGGACTTCTTCTTCATAAATTCTCTCTCTCTCTCTCTCTCTCTCTCTCACCATAACCCTCAGTTAAAAAAACGCTCTCTTCTCTATTCATTCTTTCACTTTTTTGTCTTGTGATAACACACTTGGATATTATTTCGGAATCACTGGCACCCCCTAAACAATTATGTATCATGACTCGAGGGGAAGAGGGGTGGTTTACACAGAACTCCCTTTCATAGGGCTGGAAATATAGGCAGAAGCAGTCACATGACATGCTCTCCAATGCCCATGGACACATTTATAATGAGCACAAAAATGGCTTTGTTCCATTTGGCTGACACCAGAGTCCCTAAAAACATGGAGAGGAGGAGTGGAGGGGTGCTGAGGCTCAGTGGGCTAAGGAGCCACAACATATACAGTATGCGGAGACCCAAGTTAAGTCGACCCTTCCCCCTCTCTCTCTCCCACGAAGTTCCCCATCAAAAATAAAACAGAAAAAGTTGGCTACAAGTTGACTGCAATTTTTTTTTTTGCCTACTGCCCTACTACCAACACTGATACTTACACTATAATGTATATATAACTTAAGGGGCACAGACCTCCGCCAAGGCAGCTCAAATCTCCCTCCGATAATTTAGGCCCATTCTGAAAATGTGATCTATATGTACTCATAACTTTTTTGAGTTAGGCTGTTGACAGACGTACAAACCAACCAGCCATGTTAAAAGCACAACCGTGTTGACGGAGGTAACCACTCACATCGGCCTGTCTCATCGGGACAAGTGTGAACTACTCAATTTTAGATATCAAAAAACATCTTGTGGTCATTACCAGGCCTTTGCCGAGGGTATAAGATATATGGGTATCGTTTTAGCGACCGCTGTGCGTCTGTCAGGTCTTTAGTGAGGCGCCCGCCCGCCCGGGCCGCATGCGCTGGCTGCCATGTTGTGGGGGGTGAGTCGTGGCCATCGCTCCTCGTTTACGTACATGGGGTGTCAATAATGACTTTCCCAGATGAAATGCCCTCTCGCTCTCGCTCTCTCTCTCTCTCTCTCTCTCTCTCTCTCTCTCTCTCTCTCTCTCGCTCTCTCTCCTGTTACGATGACAGGACACAAACACAGCCTAAAGCAGTTGGCACAGCTGGTCAACCCAATCCCACAACACTCAAACCTCTAGCCCAAGTGACACTGCATATTGGTTACATACAGGCCATGAAATGGATACAGGGGGGAAAAAAGACTCGACGTGCTGCCTGGTTCTGATTCCGGCCAATAGTAAACATTTTCCGGCAAGCAACGGGATCCATTCTAGCAGATACCGAAATCGTCCAAACAATTAACATTAGTCACTTGGCCTAATGCTCTCATTTAGATCGACCAGGATCTCTTTTTATAGCGAGGAAGCTGTTGCCATGTGCCCTGAGTTGATTCAGTTACTTGATCTTACAGGGCTATATTTGGCGTGACAATGCATGTGCTTGGCATGATAAGACTAAAAGTCTGGAAATACAAGATGACCGAGGGGGTCGTAACTCTTTATGCCGCTCAGGTTGCAGGGTCTCCGCTATACTGTACGTCATCTGGATGGAGTTAAGTTAAGTTAAGCTTCATTAACACATCCTCAACTTTCCACTTTTGCTCTCACGGTATACCATTAGTAACAATGCTATGCACAGTCACTATTATGTGTACGTTTCCAATTACAGTGTCTTATTTCAGTAAAATATGAATGGCAAGCGTCTTGTATTTTAATAACAAAGGTACACCTACTGTTACTGTCAAGTCAACCTTCTACAACTTTCCAGTTGGCTCTCATGATACACCATTATTAACAATACTATGCACAATAATTCAGTGTGCGTTTCCAATGACAGCGTCTCATGAATGGTAAGTGCCTTGTATTTTAATAAAGGTGCTCCTAAAAATATTGGGATGACTGTGCATTTTTTTTTTTTTAAATGACCTAATCATTCCTTTAGCCATCTTGGGTGGCAAGCTTGTTAATATTTGGAATAGCTGAAATCAATTTCAACAGCTGTAACCACATTTCACGGGGCGTTTTTTAAAAACCACTGCAAGTCATGCTCATGACTCACTGCAAAGAGCGGTCCTGATCGAATACAGATTAGCCTTAGTCACTTCCAGACGCCTTTGCCAATAGAACTTCATGCAACTGTATTCTACATGGGGATTGTAGTTATAGACCTATCAGACTGGAGAATGAATTATCTCACTTGATCACTCCACTGTACACAGGTCAGCTTATGGACACACACACACACACGCGCAAACACACAGACACACAGACACACACACACACACACACACACACCGCATAGAGCATGAGTGTTAATGACAAGGACCTTCGCAAGCCTCTGCCAGTTAATGTGTGGCATACTTCACTGACGTACAAATTGCTGTGAACATATTTGTTTACTTGGCTTAAGAAAATGAATTTCAACCTCGCATACTTTGTCTTTCTTGCAGCTTTACCTCAAGTCAGTAAATCCTTTCAGGATATATTAACATGCAATGTGCACTTAACACATTACCTTACATGTCACTGTAATGCACTTTGTTCACTATACCACGAATACACATCAAATACTGGACCTTCTATCAGGTAAACTTTAGACAGTGTACAGAAGCGGGCCGAGAGAGCTTGCTGCCGGTAAGAAGCCTCAGCCTGCTGAGGAAAAACAACATAATTGAGCACAGAAGGCGATGTGTGATAGATGCAAACAGCACTGATTTGTATCCAATCGACCCTACCCTACTCCGAAACGAAAGCCAAGCTTATACGCCTGTACTGGAGGCCTACTAGTCCGCTGCAGACGTCACTGCTGCGAGGAGGAGCAGGAGGAGAGAGGTGGATGTGCAACTGAAACCTGCGTGGAGTCACATGCCATCAGCAGGGGCGAGCGCTCTGTGTCAGGAGACATGGCCTGGCCTTTTCTCCTGCATGGCCGACCACAGAACACCCCAACCCCCACCCCCACCCCCACCCGATATGACCACTGGACAATTTAGTTGACGCGTGTTCTACCACCCCCTTCCCTCCCATGTCCGCGGATATCAAGCACGTACATAACTATACACATCAGGTTTTAAGGAAATGTTTCTCTCTCCCCCCCTTTTTTTGTGTTTCATTTCATTGTTTTGATTTCAGCTTTTTGGTTTGGGAAATTTCACAAACTGATGTCCTTTTCATAAAATATAGTCTGCACATTTTGACACCACTGAAGAACACTGCTTCTCATAGTGATGACAATGCAATTAAACATTTGTTAGACACTGTACAATGTTTTCTGATACCAAATGCTATTTCAGC
>NC_085858.1:50022251-50079604 GCF_034702125.1 Engraulis encrasicolus | reverse complement strand
ATCGCAGGTCAATCGTGAGTCTCGCATCGTGCAGTGTACATGGGGTAACGACAAGCGATTTCGCCTCACGATCGTGCAATCGCAGGGTCGCAAGAAAATCAAAACGGTTTGAAATTCTGGTCGTGGCTCGTGCGTAAATCGCACAGTTAAAGCAGTGCTACGACCCGATTTGACACTTCACATGCACAAATTAATAGGGTCGTGCGATTTGCTGTTGAGCGCGACCTCATCTCCACCTCAGGTGCGCATGTTCCCTCCTCTGCAGACCGGGGAAACATGCCTGTCGCGTCGTACAGTCGAAGCATTTCGCTCGTATCCGACTGTCGGCTCGTGTAGTGTGAGGACGTGAGTCGTGAATTGTGAACTTTTAAACAGTGACATTCCATCGTGCAGTGTGAGTAGAAGCTTAAGACCCACGAGTGAAAATATCGCACAGTGTATGCCCGGCTTTAAAGAAGCCTTTGGGCGAAAACAGTATCTGGACCGTTTCAGGGCTAATCTTTCTGCACGCCCACACGCTCAGCGCGAGAGTCTTGTGGTGTATGCCGCTGAAATTAGCAGACTCGTTGCTGAAGCTTTCCCTGACTATGGCAAAAACGCAACTCGCGAGGAGAAATTCCGCCGTTTCCTCGCTGGCCTCGACCCAGGGCTTAGAGCAAAGTGTCATGAGCAGGGGGCAACAGACATGGACGAGGCGCTCATAGTTGCAGAACGTTGTGAGAATGCACGGGAAGCAGCATTGCAAGATTATTTTCAAGCATCAAAGGGTATGTTGTAGCTGTATATGATGGCAACTGGTGGCTAGCATGTGTTGAGGAATGTATGCCGAGCACTGGAGAGGTGAAACTGAACTTCCTGCATCCTCATGGACCATCTCCATCCTTCACTTTTCCCTTCAGACCAGATAGACTTGTCATGGATCATCAGGATGTGCTTCTGGTAGTGGAACCTGTAACTGCAACGGGATGTACTTATACATTATCTACAAAAAGACACAGCTGCTGCTTCAAATGCACTGGTAGAGTACAAAATGAGAGTGTAGCCATTGATTATCTCTTTAAAGTACGGTAAAGGGAGGATGGCACAGGTACACAGAGAAGGAATGTTCAAACATTCACATATCATCATTTGGTGTGTATAAATGGACATCTGCCTCATTTTCTAAAACTTGGGACCATGGACACTGACCATTTTTGTTTTGTTTTTGTTTTGTCATGTGATGCTACTATGGTATTACCACATTATTAGTGAGTGGTCTGTATGATGCCATATTTGTGAGTCAAATTCTCTCTGAAATGAATAAAGAACCGAACACCAGCATTTGAGATGTTGCTTATGAAATTGCCGGCTACGTTTGGACAAGGAACTGGCCATTTTAAAATGTAGTTTTTTTAGATATTCAATTTTTAATTTTTCAATTGATCATAATTCATATTCTGAGAGTTGTTGTATTCCGAGCTGATTGTGTAATATGTAGAGCCAGAAAAGAGCTTTCAAACAACACCACAGGCATCTTTTTGTGACTAACATTGACTGATATATTCAAGGCTGAATGTATAGTGTCCTACCCTCACATGTGAACCTTTCCTAGTCTGTTTCTCCCTTAATATTAGTGTCAGATTCAAACCAATGCAGTTCTGGGGTGCTACCTTGCTACTAAAAAGGCACACCAAGTATGATTGAAATCCGGGTCGGTCGGGTCCCAAAGTGTCTGATTTCACGTGAAATGACCCTTAGATGATGTGCTTTTGTTTAGCAAAACATTTGAACAGCATCTTTCCAGCCTAGAGGAGGTGTTCTCTAGGATCAAGACCGCTGGACTAAAGTTGAATCCTGCAAAATGCCATCTGGCGCTCAATCACATGGTTTTCCTGGGCCACGTCATTTCCCAACACGGTCTCCAGCCTGACCCCAAGAATACAGAAAAAGTCAAAAACTGGCCTACTCCTCAGTCTACATCAGAGGTCAGGGCGTTTGTGGGCCTGTGCTCATATTACAGGCGCTTTGTCCACAATTTCGCCAGACATGCGGCCCCTCTCAATCACCTCATGGGGAAAAATTTGGCTTTTGAATGGACTGCTGACTGTGAGACCTCATTCAAATACTTGAAAAGTACACTGTCCAACGCTCCCATTGTAGCCCTACCAGATTTCAGTGTGCCCTTCAAAGTGTTCACTGATGCTTCTAAGGAGGCGGTCGGTGCTGTCTTAGCCCAAGTGAAAGACGGGGTTGAGCATGTAGTGGCCTATGCCAGCCAGACACTTAATCAGACACAGCGCCGCTGGTCCACTTTTGATCGTGAACTATGGGCGGTTGTATGGGCTGTTCGTGAGTTCAGGCACTACATTGGACTGGCAGCTTTCACCATCGTCATAGACCATCGCCCTCTGCTGGGCCTCAGGCGCATGGCCCTCGACAACGATCCAACTGGCAGACGGAGCAGGTGGATCTTAGAACTGGATCCCCTCAACTGGGACATTGTATACAAAGACGGACAGCGTCACCTGAATGCAGATTCTCTCTCTCGCAGACCAGACAGGGACAATGAAACATGCCCTTCTGTTGACTCGGTGGAGGTTAATGCAATACACTCTGACCCTGCTACACCTATTCCACAGCAACCTGCAGAGACCCGTCCATCCTCAGAGACTGTCACATCGACTGAGCCTGAGCCGGCTGAGACACTGACATTGACTCTTGGGTGTGGGGTAGCTCATGTTAAGGCACAGCAGGAGGCAGACGCAGACATCCAAGTGGTCCGCGGCTGGCTAGAACAGTCACGGAGGCCACATAAAGCACGGATGAAGGGAGCTTCTCGCACTTTGCGAAAGCTGTGGACAGAATTCGACCGTTTGACCATCCAGGACGGACTGCTTTGCCGGTCTGTGAACTGCTCCTTGTCGGGCGAAAGACTCTGTCAAATTGTGGTCCCTTCCTCTCTCGTCCCTGACCTCCTGACACAACTGTACGGTAACCCAGCCTCTGCCCACTTTGCAGCAGAGCGTGTGTGGGAACAAGCACGACGGATTGGCTACTGGCCGTCCATGTTCAAGGACATTAAGAACTTTTGTGAGCAGTGTAAAGCATGCCTGACACGCCGGTCTCCAGTGCCCCCTCATAGGGCACCGATGGGCACCTCTTGCGCAACCCGGCCTTTTGAAAGAGTGGCGGCGGACATTGTTGAGTTGCCACTGACCAGCAAAAGTAACAGGTATGTGCTTGTAGTGGAGGATTACTTCACTAAATTTGTCAATTTATATCCTTTGCCTAATCAGACTGCTCAGACAGTGGCTTGCTGTCTTTTTGAGGACTATGTGCTGGTGCATGGGGTGCCAGAGCGTTTTCACAGCGACCAGGGGCGTCAGTTTGAAGCAGATGTTATGCGAGGCCTCTGTGAGCTACTGAAAATCACTAAGACACACACCACTCCATACAATCCGCAATCAGACGGAATGGTGGAGCGCTTTAATAGGACTTTGATTGATCAGCTGGCTAAGACACTACTGGACTGTGGGGGTGAGTATGTAAAACAGGTGGCCTTCGCATACAACACATCTGTACATGCCAGCACAAAATTCACTCCCTACTTTCTTGCTCATGGCCGTGAGGCAAGAGTCCCAGCGGACGTGCTGGTACCCTTCCATGCTGTGGGGACACAAGCACCCGGGTCTCACTCTGAGTTTGCCTCCTCCGTGCGGGCAAAACTTGAAACTGCCTTCAACAAGACCCGTATGCATGGGGCGGAGGCTCAGGAACGACAAAAATTTTACCACGACGAGAGAGCACGTCACACTCCCTACAAGGTGGGTGCTATGGTGTGGCTAAACAACCCAGTGGAAAGCCGCATGAAGCTGGCCCCGCATTGGAAAGGGGCTTATGTGGTTCTGCAGGTAATGACCTCAGGTGATGTGCCTGACCTGACCTATCGCATCGCCAACCCCTTTGACTGTGACGAACGACAGCAGGTTGTGCATTCACTGATTCTTGAGAAAGTGGCTAAAACAGGTTGTAATATTGACAGAAAAAAACAAAGTGAATTACAAAATTATATGGTATATCCTCGTAGACTAAGGTCTTGGCTTTTCAGAAATGCACAAGGCCAATCTCCCCATTATGTATTTTTTTCAGAAATCAGGCTTTTCTCCGATCATACCTTGTTTTTTGTCAACACCGTCAGACACAATTAAAAGTTATTAAAATTGTATTGATTTGGTTGCATATGTATCTGGAGTTTTTAAGTGATTATGTGTATTTTTTGGTTCACACATATGCCTTTAAATGTTGAAAATTCACTTTTGTTCTATTTTAATACTGTTTCATGTGTTCTAATTTTAAAATATGTACCGTCATACGATGCTTACTTAACGCCTAAATACAACAAACATTTTTTTGTAATTTCACAAATATTCGTGTAGGCTTAAATTGGCTATTACTTTGATATTTCAACAACTCCTAAGGAAAATGTTGTAAGCACATTCCTTTAAAATGTCCAAAACTCCTTCTTACGGTGGTGACTTAAGAACTGACAGTGGTGACAGTAATCTGAGAGTGGTGAAAGTGGCCTAATTAGTACCTGCATTTAGCAAAATAAATAGCCCTCTCAAGTCAATGGCATCTTGCATAAACACTTTATTTTTGTGTGTGCACAGTATGAGCATGTGTTTTTACTTCATTAGTTAGATTATCTAGGAAGTAAGCCACTGGTTGTTGAAAATGTGGTAAAAACAGCTTTTAAGTTGTTCAAATCCAAAATATAGAGGTGTATTATCATAGATGTAGGTCTTGGCTCTGCAGTGAATGCATTGGCCAAGCTCCCCATGTTTAACATTTTTCATAAAATGGGCTCTTTCTTGTTTTGTCAACAGCGGCAGACAGAATTAGAAGTAAAAACACATGTTTACTGTATTAAAGTGAATTACTTTAACAATTCAACATAACTGTAGATACTTATTGTATGCATATTCTTAAAACATGTCAAAAACACGTAAAACATGTGTTTTTTGGTGAACTCCATCAGATGTCACCACCGTCAGGTTTTCTGACAAAAAAACCTCCAAATGCACCTCAGTGGTGGCTAGAGTATCATTTTGGATCACAATTATTACTAACATGCCTAATAATGTTTCATTAACCAGCACAATTTAGTAAAATATGGAACAACATGATGAGCAGAACAAAATCTGACGGTGGTGACATCTGACGGTGTGAGACAAAAAAGCACTCTTTTAAATATTATGCATTGTTTGTTCACATTAGCCATTTCATTTTCGCTCTGTTTCTTGGGTGCTTCATACCTTTTCTGAAAAAAATTATATTTATTAACATTAATGTAATACAATACTATTAAAACCCCCGACGGTGTTGACAGTTTATGGTTGGGACAGTACTAGTGTCCAAACAAATTAACAAATTGAGGACAAAATAATAAACTTACAGGAGCTTCAGTGATGGTGAAGTAGGCAGTAGAGCTAAAGGTTTGAAAAGGGGTCCTCAGTAATGAAAATTACCTTGTGCATACCTGATTTTATTGTCTTTTAGAAAAAATCTGACGGTGGTGACCAATATGCTGGACACATTTTGAGCAATCAGTAAATAATAGTAAATATTGTTTTACATCCACTATGTGCACATCTGTAGAACCACTTTAATATGGTCTTCCACATCATGGTGATATTGTTCAATTCTGTTAGTGATTTTTTAAGTCAATTGAAATGATGATGCCAGTCCTTGGGACAGGCGTTTTTACAGGGTGTGGACAGGTTTATAGCCATGAAAAGTAATACAATTACACTTAAATATTTCAAACAACTGTGTATTCGTGTGACAGACCCCTTGGCCATTACCTGGGTTCATTTTGTTTGTGAAAAGTTAGTTGATTTTCAACAGAATTAATATTTTACTGCAGGGACATGTTTTTGCCAAACTTTCAAGAATCAGTGCATTACAATAGACTAAGGCCTTATACACTGCCGGTTCACATGCCCTCACAGCCGCGAGTGACTGGCCCTCCCTTGCCCCCCTCTTCCTTTTCTCCAGGGCCTGTGTCTCAGGCCACTGACCAGGGTGGGCTACCTGACCTGGATGTGGGGCCCTCTTCGGCAGAGGACTCTATTCCGCCTGCCCCTGCTCGCAGTCGGCAAGGACGTGTGCTGCGGGCACCAGAGCATCTAAGTGATTTTCTTATATACTGAGTGTAAAAATGTGTTTCAGACAGTGAGTTTAAAAAAAAAAAAAAAAAAAAGGGAAGAAATGTGTGGATAAGAGTTTGTTGTAACACTGTAAGATTTGTGTATGTGTTCTGTTGACATGTACGCTTGTGTTTTGTGATAGAAGCAGGCCTATACTGGGCTGTGGTACTCTGTTGGTGGTTTCTGCTGCTGGGTATGCCATGTTTTTTTCTTCTCTGTCCTTCCTTGTGGATGTTCGATAAACGAGGACGTTTATTCTTGTGGGAGGGGGGGGGGGGGGGGGGGGCATATGTAACAGATTTGTATGAGACAGAATAAGAGAGTGAATGTATTTTATCCCCTCGGGGCTTTCCGTAGGTCTGTGTACATATATCAACTCTCGTGCCCATTTGTCTCTCTCTGACTTCCGGATGAAGTAAAACAGATCTGAAGTTTCTCCCTCTGAATCCAGTGTCCAGTTATTAAATATATTATAATGACAAAGTGCCAACGCTCGGTTACAATAGTGTACAACCACCACTAGCACATTTGATTGGATGTCACCGCTGACACCATGACTCAGCTGTTTCCTCCACTAACACACTTCCTGTAATATTGTTGAATTCATATGGTTAGACGTTGTGGCATAGCTAGCTTCTGGGACATATGTCCACAGCGAAAGACATTATCAGATTTGCATAACAACACTCCCGTGATCAATGAAAACTGAATATTGTGCTGGAGCCAACTATGGAGCCAAATAGCCTATGTCTGACGTTGTTTCGTTCGATGGAGGATCGAACCCACGACCCAAAAAGAATATCAACTAAACTCGCAACAGCACATTCTACCAGTTGCGCCACGACATGTTGAGGAGGATTAGTTGGCTAAACTAGTAGTACACTCCATTGATATCCGAGGGGAAATTCAGGTGCCAAGTAGCTCATAGCTATGTATAGAATGTATACATACATTCTATACATAGTGTGTACATTCTATATAGTGTGTACATCTATGTATAGATGTACACACAATGCCCTAATATAACACATAATAGTGAGGGAGGTGAAAAAAATGTTTGCCAATTTCCTATCCTTTGGTTGCACTGCCGACATTTTCATAAGTTCTTCGTTTCACATGTTAGGCTAGCCCACTCTCGCAACCAAATAAAAGAATAACATGACTGGACACGCACACGCATGAATAGGATAACATGACGAATTAGGCTACACCTAGGCTAGGCCTACTAGCCCAGTGTTTCTCAACTGGGGTGCCGTGGCACACGCCCCCCTAAATAAATAAAGACATTAGGCCTACAATACACATTTGTGTAGGCTAAATTAATAAGTAAGGCTTAGTCAGCGTAATATATCACCCACCATTTAAGCACAATTTGTAGCCTACATTTTCGTCACCCCAGTATGACCTTCACATAGCCTGTCTGAAATAAAGCTGTCTCCAAATGTGTTATTCTATGCTTGTGTGGTATCGGATGCGATGCCGTTACGGCTTGTTGGTTTGGGGTGCCTTGACATTCTTCATGAATTGAAAGGGTGCCTCACCTACAAAAAGCTGAGAAACACTGCTATAGCCTACCTGCGGCAAACATGAAGTTACTGTAAAAGGCCAGTAGATGGCATTAACGCACTATTGAAATGAAACCTCCCGGTTTCTGAAAGGATAGCCTATCCATGCAGTCGACAGAGTCGAATTGTAAAGATACGCGCTAGGCCATGTCTTGTGATTTTGGAGGATTATTAGGCCACTGTTAGGCTAGAGCCTAGGTGATGGCAACTAGCAGAGTGTGACGTGAAAGGCCATTACATATCCAATATGAAAAGTTAATTCAACACCACACGCCTACAGTTCCATTTCCGTCTTCGTTTTTTTTTTTGAGCGAACGCGTTTCGCATAGTGCGTCTTCAGCTTCGCTCTTCGCTCAGGTTCACTGTTTGCGAACCAGATGACGCACTGGGCGAAACGCGCTGTTCGCTCCAAAAAAAAAAGAATAATTAATAAAAGAACAGTCAGTGTGCGGTGTTTGATGAACTTTTCATATTGATCACTTTTTCCTGCCTTATCCTGCACCTGCACCTGGACAGCAGAAGGGTTGTGCACAAGGACTTTCATGCACTAGGCTATTAAATCGCCGTTTTGAAGCTTGGAATGGTAGGCTAGCCTACGGTAGAAAGGCTATCGGCAGCAGTAGGCTATGTTGTAGTCTGGACCAGTAGCTTAATGGTATCGATCGGGCTACCAGCTTGTCATCTATAGCCGCAATACCAAGGTGGCTGGTTCTATCCTCAGGTGGTGATTCAACACAATATCACCTCGGTACCATTTAGCCAAATGCAGATTGTAGGCCTATTATCAGGGTAGGCCTGTGTCGGAACTGTTTGCAACAGGCTATTCTTCCTCTCAAATAAGCACATAGCAGGGCAAGGCATGTGAACAGTGGTGTAGTCTACTTTTTTGTGGTGGGTATGTATATTTGATCATTTTATTAATTATAATTTAAGTGGGTATACTGTAGCCTATATGTTTGTGCTATTCTAAATAATGGATCAATCAATTTTAAGTGGGTATACTGAAATCACCGAAATTTTGAAGTGGGTTCACTCCGTATACCCGCGTTCTACGTAGACTACACCACTGCATGTGAAGCCGATGGTTGGCTGCAGTGCGCAAATCACGGCCGTGCCTCTGATTCAATGTGTTCATTCCGCCCTGCATTCCAACATGCAGTTTACGACACACCTTTTATTCTGATTATAATTAGGCCTAGGCGTACTTGGCGAAACTTTGCCCATCCCAACTGAAACACGTGGACCCTTTCAATAGGACTAAAGTAGCCTAGTTGGATATCGCCGAAATGGTTTTACGAACCTTCGTTCACAATTAACACGTCATCACTTCAGATTGAAAACACCTAGCGATGCCTTAGCCTATTTAAACACTGCGTTGAACCTTGCGTCCTGATCCGACAAACAACAAACAACACCATGAACACCACGGCAAACAACACCATGAACAAGAGACCACGGAAACCACATTTTCCCCCCCAGGAGCTGTCTGCATTGGTGGCTGAGGTCTTTGACCACAGGGTCATTCTATTCTCACCGTTTAAGACCTCAGTCACCAATGCGGACAAAAAAATAGCGTGGGTGGAGGTGACGCGGAGGGTCAATGCGGTGGGCCAGGGCATCACCAGAACAGCGGACGAGGTCCGCATCAAGTGGAGGGACTATTCCACCGTAGTGAAAAAGAAGGCTGCCGCTCTCAGGAGAGAGATGGCGAAAACTGGTAGTGGCAGCAGCAGTCTGCCTCCTCTCTCTCCTGAGGAGGAGAAGGTGCTTGCGGTGTTGGGTCTCGAGGCAGCTGAAGGCACTCAGGGGGGGCTAGATATGTATCAATTAAACAGCCAGCCACCCCCCAGTCGCCTGCTGGGCTCAACATCTGCTGTAAGTACTATGTATTTTATGTGTCTGTCCATTTACTGAATTTCTATGATAAGTCATTACATAAACGTAGAAAAAAAGAGCTATTGTCTATACTCAGAGCAACAATCACTTCATTGTTTATGTGAACAGAACACCAGCTAATATTAATAATGTGCTTTCCTTCCCCCTTGCTGCTCACATGGTCACCAAGGCACCTTCGGCAGCCTTCACACAAGTTCCTCCACTTGAAGCGGGCCTCTCTGACGCTAGTGAGTGCCCTGGCCCACCCCCCAGACAAGCAACAACATCTGGCCCTCCGCACAGCATTGCCACCTCCACCTCCACCTCAACTAGACACCACCCTGCAAACTCCACCTCCTCCATCAACCAACCCAGCAGTCCTCCAAACATCACCGGTCACTCCCCTCCACTCTCCATTGAGGCAGTCAGTTCATATGCAAAATAGGGAGGCGGAGCACTCGGAGGGTCACAGGCAGCCTCAAAATGAATGGCAGTGAACGAGGAGCCCGCGTATTGAAGGATAAAACTCGCTGTTTTGAACTAATACTCGTCCGGGGAAACTTTCACAGCCTGCCTCGTGAATTCAGGGAAATGACACGAAAGTGGGATAATCATACGTACATCCAGATCACCACGAGCACTTGTACAATCCACAGTCCCCCCTATCAGCTCAGTTTGACAGCTGTCACTCAGAACGCACCCAGCGAGCGGTGCATTCGGAGGGTACACTATTTACAGCCTTCTCGCTATTTAACCCATGCCTGCAGTTAGGGGCGCTGTCGAGACGAGAGCTCAGCCCATTCATTCTGAATGTAGTCTGCAGTCCTCCGTTGGCGCCCCTACAGTGCAGTACCTGAAGTTGCGAGTGGAAACTCTCGTAATACAACTTCTCCGAGAGCGTTTTCACAGCTGTCAAACTGAGCTGATAGGGGGGACTGTGGATTCTACAAGTGCTCATGGTCATCTGGATGCACGTATGCTTGTCCCACTTTTTTGGCATTTCCCTGAATTCACGAGGCAGGCTGTGAACTTTGAAGGAAGTTTCCCCGGACGATTACAAGTTCAAAACAGCGAGTTTTATCCTTCCATACGCTGGCTTCTCGTTCACTGCCATTCATTTTGAGGCTGCCTGTGACCCTCCGAGTGCTCCGCCTCCCTATTTTGCATGTGAACCGACTGCCTCAATATCAGGCACCCAACCCAGCACTCCATCGTTATCCACAGTCACCAGACCCAGCAGCCCAACCGTCACCTACAACCCCTCATCCTCCCGAGGCCGCTTCACCCTTCCACAGCAACACAGTGCCTGACCCTGCTCCCAACTATGCACACCCCAGGGCTGCCTCCTCCCTTGCCTCCTCACCTCCCTCTCGCCTCAGGAGCCTCCAAGCAGGGTGCAGGGACCCTTGTGGGTGCAGTGCTGAGCTCCTGGGGTATGAGAGGGAGAAGATCGTGGTGGGGAGAGCCATCAGGGAGGAGCTGGTAGCCCTGGGGGACATAGCAAAGGACATGATGGCCCAAGCGGAGAGACACCATCAGGAATCCCTTGCGGCCATCAGGGAGCAGGGTCAGAGACACCACAACCAGTTCATGGACCTCCTCACCATAATCCAGCAGCAAGTCACAAGACCTTCTTTCACACTTAACCTACCACAAGGTATGGCATTGTCTTTCTATAATGTGAGTTTTAATTCAGTAATTACAAATCGAACATATGTTTAGAGTAGCCATTGTGTAATGGAGGTGCAGTGAATATCACAGGGTTGCAGGTTTGAATGCCACCCTTAATGTTCCCTACACCTCTATCAGTGGATGAAGTACCCTTGGGCAAGCCACCTAACCCCACATTGCTTCAGGGACTGGAACCATTTCCCCGTAAATTATTACATTGATCTGTATAGAAATGACGGCTTAGTGTAATGTAATGTAATGTGTAAAGACTTACTGTGCTCATACTGTACATACAAAACACTTAACATCATCTTTTTGTGTGGATTTCACAGATCACCAGGACACGCCATCCCCACATCCTTCACAACCTCCACCCCCCCAAGACCCCCACGCTTAAATAAATATCACATATATGTAAATGAAATTGCTTCTTTCTGTTCATTTCCCCACAATGAATTACACTAGGCCTACTTTGTGTTGCAAAGAGGTTATCTTAAGGGTTACATTACTGTAGTTTAGACAGAACAATTGCAGTGTGAAGGACAAGGAATGGGAAATACACTTTGAAATATTTGGTAAACCTCAGACCACACTCAAACACAGGTCCCTGGTGCAGCACACCAGCTAACAGAAAGTTCACCTGTGTGTGTGTGTGTGTGTGTGTGTGTGCGTGTGATTACAATCGCATCCAGTAGGCCTATATCATATTACAATACCATTCATTACACCGCATTACACATAGGTAATGCTTTTATCACAACAGAATAAGTGAGGTATATTGGTTACAATCTCCACTGCAATACATGGGCTCCAAATATTGTTTATAACCTGACTGCGCGAAACTATCTGTGCACAACTCAACCTCTGATTGTTGCAAACCGCTGTCGGTCAAGAAAATAGCGCATGAGGTTGGTGTCTTGCCCCTCATAACATTGTGTTTACAAACATTCAGAACCCATTTATTGGAACACCGAAGTCCTGACACAAGGTGGTGAAAGGCACAGGATTTGAACCAAAGGCCTTTTACATTGAAGTCCCATATCTGTTTTCATTCTCATGACCATGGAATATCAGTAGCCATGACGTTATCTCGCCAGAACTTCCATTTTCATAGATGAATGGGATGTAATGGCCTTTATATCAGGTGCAATCAGGTCTGCAGGGGAAACCTGACACTGCAGTGTGTGCAACTGGAAAACTTCATCGGTTAAGGACCACGTGCTCTAGGCACACATTCAAACATGCAAGCACACAACTTTTGAATACAGATTCAACTGTTGCAGTGCCATTGCAATGAAATAAAACCAATCGGCTCATTTACAAGACACATTTAATTCAGAATATGAATGTCATAACATCACAGTTCAATGTAAAGTTGATGGAACAATATACCACAGTATTATTCCGCAATTAAATATATCATGTAAGCGTGGCCATTGTCAATAAAACCGTTGACATTAAAGGCCAATCTCACAATGTCAATGTGTTCCCTCATTAATGTCTACTACACATAGCGCATGCACCTGCTTGCAAGTCACAGACCCTGGTATCATGGGGAGCACATCATCAATTATCATCAATCTATCAAGCAGTTATTAGGCCATGCCAGGTGACTAATGATAACGATGGCATACAGCTGCTAATTGACTGTGATGTCATGCCCTATAAATGTTGTGCCACAATGTGAGGCCACTAAACGTGAAAAACCAAAGAAGACGTAGGCCTAGAAGAAGAAGAACCCACTGTCTGAATGGCTGCCAGACAAAGAATCCTGTTCCTAAATCACCTGGGGCAACGGCAGCGCCGCCGCCGCCGTTCTGTCATCACCTACATGAATGCGTTCATCCGCCAAACTTTCGATCCCCTTGACATATTTCCTGATGAAGTCATCATTAGGAAGTACCGTCTTAGTCGGGGACAGATTATGGAGCTGCTGAATGCTGTTCACCCTCATTTGGTAAGACCCATAGGGCGCAGCTTTGCCCTCACACCAGCAGTACAGTTACTGGCAGCACTTCGCTTCTATGCCACGGGCAGTTATTTTGAGGTCCTGGGTGAGGGTCTGGGCCTCAGCAAGGCGTCCTTAAGTAGGGCTGTGACAGCGGTGACCAATGCGCTGCTGTTGCACTTTGCTCACAGGATGTCCTTTCCAGCAACCCCTGATGAAATCCGTCGGGTTAATCAGGGGTTTTATAACATCGCTGGGCTGCCAAGGGTCATAGGTGCCATCGATGGGACCCTCATCAAAATCGACCATCCCTCCGCCAACGGACAGAGGTACGTTTGCCGTAAAGGCTTTAGTGCCCTCAATGTCCTAGTTGTGTGTGATGCCGGTGGCACCTTCCTTGATGTGGTTGCAAAATCGCCTGGGAACACTCATGACTCCTTCATGTGGTCAAACAGTGGACTGTGCCAGGCAGCCGAAAATGATGCTTTTAGAGGTTGTTGGCTCCTTGGGGACAGTGGCTTTCCACTGCACCCCTTCCTGCTGACTCCATACCCTAATGCTGATTCGGTACCAAAGGCACAGTATAACAGAAACCACGCGCAGACACGGTCAGTTGTGGAGAGGGCCATAGGGATGTGGAAGCAGCGCTTCCGGTGCCTCAGCAGGGGTGCTGGAGGGTTGCAACTGCAGCCCCGTAAGAGTTGTGCAGTGATTGTTGTCACAGCACTACTGCACAACATGGCTCTCAGGGATAACGTCCAACTGCCCGAGGAGGAGGAGGAGTTGCCCCAGGATCAGGATGCAGAAGACGAAGTTGCTGACCAGGACATGGACTATGCCGCAGGCCGCCAGGTCAGAGATGACCTGGTGGCCAACCTTTATGGCCCCCCTTAGACGCATTCATGTCCCCTTCCCCTAGTCATTTTCCCCTTTCCCCTTGGTAATGCCCCCCTTGCCCCTTGTTGATGCCCCTTTTGCCCCTTGGTGATGCCCCTCTTGCCCCTTGGTGATGCCCCCCTTGCCCCTTGGTGATGCCCCTTGGTGATGCCCCCCTTGCCCCTTGGTGATGCCCCCCTTGCCCCTTGGTGATGACCCCTTTCCCCTGATACAATACTGCTACAAAAAGGCGGCTCATGGAAAGGGATGTCAGGCTGCTTTACTTGAAGGCTGTTATACAGGGACCCATGAACAATTCCTGTTTCTGACATGTGGCAGCAATGCAGCCATGAAGCCAGAGACTGTCCTTCCTAATTCTTCTCCTAATGGACTAAGCCCTGAAGTCATAAATGCTACATGTCCATTGGAGTCTACCCCTGATGTTGTTCGCTTGGACAATCCATGTGTTTTTAAGGACAGAAAAGGCATTGGGTTAATCCACCTCAATATCAGAAGTATATTGCAACGAGATAAAATGGACCACCTAAATATTTTAATTGCTCAAACTAACACTGATATCTTGGTTTTATCAGAAACTTGGCTGAAGAGTGAAATTGATGACTCTGAAGTCAACCTTTCAGGCTACAATTTATTTAGAATTGACAGGGTTGGGAGGGGTGGGGGTGTGGCTATTTACGTGAAGTCACATTTTTCTGTCACATTTCTGTATTCCTTAAGTGAACCTAAATCCTTTGAATTTATTGCACTCAAGGTTCATTATGGCACCAATAACAACTCCTTCATAATAGTTGGGATTTATAGACCCCCGTCAGCTGATTCTAAATCCATAGATCAGCTGGCAGAATTGATATCTAGATTCACTGACTCAGAAGTTCTAGTTCTTGGGGATTTTAATATTGACTGGCTAACTGATGCCTCCAAACATCTTAGAGATGTTTTCTCGAGTCTATTTTTGGATCAACTTATTAATGATCCAACAAGACCAAACTCTAAGAACCTTAGCAAATCATCTCTTATTGATCTACTTTTTACTAATAAGATGAACAAAATTAGCGCAAGTGGTGTTTTTGATTTAGGGGTCAGCGACCACTGTCCCATTGCCTGTATTAGGCACAGCACTCTAACCAAAGCACTGCCTCACATTTTGGTTAAAAGAACTATGAAACATTTTAATGAGCAAGCTTTTTTAAATGATCTCTATGAAAGTGACATTCATCTAACAACTGAAATTCCTGATGCTGACTTGGCTCTACAGTTTTTCTCAAACTCATGTATTTGCATTGTTGACAAACATGCACCTTTTAAAAAGATAAGAGTAAAAAGTAGAACAAACCCATGGTTCACCCCTGAACTCTCCTCTCTTTTTCAGTCAAGAAATAAGGCTTGGTCATTAGCAAGGAGGAGCAAGGATGCCTCCGACTGGGCAAGTTTCAGGAAAATCAGGAACAGATGTACATTATCTGTAAGAAAGGCTAAATCTGACTATTACTTTAACCTTGTCTCTAGTTCGTACTCTGATCCTGCAAAATTCTGGAAGGCTGTAAATTACAAAAACAATAAATCTGTTACACCTATGCCTTCTTCAATTAAGTTTGATGATTGTCTACTACAAGACAAATCAGACATTTGCAGTGCTCTTAACAAACATTTTTCTTTAGCCAGTCAAAGTTTTGACAATAGCAATAATCATTCCTTTATACCTAGGGCTGGACATGATATGCGTATCAGAGACAATGTCAGAGACGATGATCTGGAATTCAGGCTTCATCCTGTGTCTAAGCATACAGTGCTATCTGCTTTATTAGCAATTGATAGTCGCAAATCCACTGGAGAAGACCACCTAGATCCTCTTTTTCTTCGCACTGCGGCATATATAATAGCAGAGCCATTATTGCACATTTTCAATTTTTCTATTTCCATTGGAGTTGTCCCTACACTATGGAAATTTGCACACATTACCCCGTTGCACAAGGGGGGTGATAAGACTGACCCTAACAACTATCGACCAATATCCAAGCTACCGTGTCTCTCAAAAATACTAGAGAAGTTGGTAAATGATCAGCTCAAAGAATTTCTAAATACCAATAATATTTTGAGCCCTCTCCAATCAGGCTTTAGGCCTAAACATAGTACAGTTACTGCTGCTACTAAAGTAATGGATGATATTATCACTTCTCTTGACAAGAAAAAACATTGTGCTGCCATCTTTGTGGACTTATCCAAAGCATTTGACACCGTGGACCATTCTCTGCTTCTACAAATTCTGCCTGGTATTGGTTTTAGTGCAAGTGCCTGTAAATGGTTCCAGAGCTACCTTTCAAACAGACACCATACTGTAAAATTGGGTAATACTCAATCTGACCCCCTGCTAATAACCAAGGGGGTCCCACAAGGTTCAGTATTAGGTCCGGTACTCTTCACCATGTACATAAATAGCATACTTTCTCTCCTTTCCAACTGCTCTATTCATCTATATGCAGATGATACAATTTTGTATTGTGTTGCAGATTCTGTACAGCTAGCCTTGGAGAAATTGCAGCAGTCTTTTAATATCCTACAAAATGCCTTCATTGGTCTTAAGCTTCTACTTAATGTAAGCAAGACTAAATGTATGGTCTTTACTCGATCTAAGCATGGCATGAAAAATGATTTTAATATATCTACTTTAGATGGGTCTGTTATGGAGAGAGTATCACATTATAAGTACCTGGGAATCTGGCTAGATGACAAGTTCACATTCAAGAAACATACTGACTGTCTTGTCACTACGCTCAGACAAAAGCTATCTTTCCTGCACAGAAATAAATATCACTTTCCTGTTTTCTGCAGAAAAAAGTTAATTGAAGCTACTTTTCTGTCTTCCCTTGACTATGGTGATGTTATTTACAGACATGCACCACTCTCTAATCTGAAGGCACTTGACACTGTCTATCATTCAGCTCTTCGTTTTATTACTGGGGATCCATATAGTACTCATCATTGCCTGTTATATGATAAAGTTGGGTGGGCTCCACTTTCTCACAGAAGGGACATGCATTATGTTATTTTTATTTATAAGGCCCTCACTGGCAAACTCCCATTTTATATTTCATCTCTTTTAGTTTGGCACTCCAACCCATACCAAACCCGCAGCAGCAATTTTTTACTGGAGGTCCCTTATGCCCGCACTGAACTGGGTAAAACGGCTTTTAGTGTCTGTGGACCTTCAGTTTGGAATACCTTACAACAAAGGATGGGTCTTCAAGCCTTTGTGCCATTAGAACATTTTAAAGTTACACTGGGAAGTTTTTTATCACATACTTGTACTTGTTTTAACTCATAAGTTTTAATTCATAGTTTGTCTTAATTCTTACCTCTTATATGATTTATGGTGTATTGTGTATGTTGTTTATATATGATTTTATATGTGTAATTGTTTGTTTTACTCGACATCATTGTAAATGAGGGCTGGGCCCTCAATGATTCTTCGAGTTTAAATAAATGAAATGAAATGAAATGAAGCATCCAGCAGTCAACCAGTTCAATCTACACCCTGTCTTGCTGGTGAATGGGACATCAAATAAGGTATGTAAACTTTTCTTAAATTATGGTCAGACTTAGCTCCAGTTGTGGCTGTCGATAAGGTCTACCAAAGATTTCCAAGGCACACTGCTGGTAAAGTTAAAAAGCCTTTAATTAAACGGGCTGACGCGTTGCGACTACTGTCTTCTTCAGAGCCTAAGCACTGACTAATTCCCAAGTCCCTATAACAGGGAGAAGGCTCAGGTAATCAAGTAGGACTAAGTGGCAGGTGCATAGACTCCACCTATCAGTCAATTAGTGGTGCACCATGTCCCACATAAAAACATCACACACAAGTTAAAAACAATTATACTTCTTATGAGGACTCAAGTAATCACTTCATAAGGGCTACAAAGAACAGTTCATCTCAAAGTATTAAGTTAAGCATAGAAGAGAAATTAAGCTTTACTTTTAGGTCAAACTATGTTTCCCTCTTGTGGTCATTTTGTAAATATTTCTTAATCAAGCATGTATAAGTAAACATTAAATCGCCTACTGTAGGGGGCCTATATTAATTGCTCTGAAGAAGACGTACAATCTTATAATTACAATGATCACATTTAAAATGTCTTTATAAAAAGGGGGTATAGTCCAAGTCTTCATTAAGTCCTGGCCTTGTGAGGGCTTTTAATGTATATATCCAGTAGGTTTCCCTCTGTAATAATTTTTTAAGTTTGTCCCCTCCCCTTTTGGATAGCTCAATTGTCTCTATTCCCATTGACCGTAGTGACTCTGGGTTGCATCCATGGTGTTGCTTGTAGTGCTTCGCCATTGGGTAATCCTCATTTCCTGTACGAATTGCGTATTTGTGCTCTGCTACCCTCTGTTGTAGTTTTCTTTTCGTCCTTCCAATGTAGAAATGTCCACATGGGCAGTACAGGTAATACACCACATAAGTGGTGTTGCAGTTGATGTATCCTTTGATGTAATGGGTTTTTTGCGCATGCACATCTGTAAATGTATTGGTTTGCTGCATAGTAGTGCAGTGGTTGCATCTCCCACATTTAAAGAACCCTTGCTGCCTCCTTTCAAGCCATGTGTTCTTTTTGTCCCCGGGGAGATAACTGTGGACAAGCTTATCTCCGATGGTTGGTGCTCTTTTGAAGCTCACGACTGGTGCAGTGGGGAATATTTCTTTTAGTGCAGGATCACATTCAATCATTTCCCAGTTATTGTTTATAATTTTCTTCAGTTCGTTTGCTCTGTTATTGTACTGTGTCACAAGGTACACTTGTTGTTCTCCTGGTGTTTTTTGTTTGTGTTGTAGGAGGTCTTGTCTTTTCAGAGACTTTGTTTTGTTGTATGCTTCATTTATGACTTGAGATTTGTACCCTCTGTTTTTGAATCGCAACTTCATTTCTTCTGCTTTTGTCTCAAAATCCGACTCCTGGTCACATATTCTTTTCAGTCGTTGGAACTGCACATACGGTATGTTTTTCTTAAGTGATGGAGGATGAAAACTGTCTGCCCGGAGCAGTGTGTTGCGGTCAGTTGGTTTCCGAAAGACTGTGGTGTTAATGCGTCCATCCTTATCCTTCTGTATTGTGAGGTCCAGGAAGTCAATTTGAGTCAGGTCATATTGTATACTTAATTTTAAGTTTTTGTTGGTGTTATTTAGGTATCTGTGAAATGAAGTGAGTTCTTGTTCAGTACCAGAGAAGAGGAACACTAAGTCATCAATATAGCGGCCATAGAAGGTGATCATGTTCCTGTAAGGATTGTCGTGTGAATAAACAAAGTGTTCTTCCCATAGGCCCATGAATAGATTGGCTAGGCTTGGTGCATAACATGCTCCCATTGCTGTTCCTTTTATTTGTTGGTACAAGTCATTTTGAAATAGAAAGACATTGTTTTCAAGTGTCCATTTAGTTAGTGTGAGCAGAAACTCTGTGGGTGGTGTACTAGATGCTGGGCGTGTGTTCAGATAATGGGACAGAGCATTGAGGCCTTCTTCATGGTCTATGTTAGTATACAAAGCCTCCACGTCCATTGTGACTAGGTAGCAATGTTCAATGTTGTTCAGAAGGGCCAACTTGTTAAGTACATGTGTTGTGTCCTGGATAAATGATGGTAGGTTGGAAACATAGGGTTGAATGAAGTGGTCTATGAATTTTGATATGGGTTCTGTGAGATCCATTGCCAGATATTATGGGTCTCCCTGGAGGATTATGCAGGTCTTTGTGCACTTTTGGTAGCATATAGAAGCAGGGTAGTACAGGATTAGGGCAGAATAGATAATCATGCTCTGCTTTGCTTATCCAGGCATTGTCCATAGCATGTCTCAAAATCTTCTTCAAGTCAGTTTTCATTTGTTCCATGGGGTTAGTCTTCAAGCTTTTATAAAATGCAGTGTTGTCAAGTTGGCGGTGGGCTTCTTGTAAGTATTTTGTTTTTTGCCACACTACCACCGATCCTCCTTTATCGGCACGCTTAATAACTATGTTTTCATTCTTTGCCAGACCATCTAGTGCTATTCTTTCCTTCTTTGTTAAATTGTGTTTGATGGAGTCCTCTTTGTTACTAAACAGTTTTTCAATATCAGCATCCGTTTTGCTGCAAAAAGTTGCTAGAACAGGGTTGTTGCTGAGAGGACAGAAATATGACTTGGGGCGGAAAGAAGTTTTATAGTCACTGGTATTGGCCGCAGTTGAGGTGCCTGGGTTCTGATTATACCAAAGTTTCAAGTACAAACTGCGATAAAATCTAAAGAGGTCTACTTTGGTGTTAAAGCAGTTGGCATAGTTGGTAGGTGCAAATGTTAAGCCTTTTGACAATACTGCAACACAGTCATCAGTCAATGAGGTGTCTGAAATGTTGATTACTACCTGGGGTTCTTGTTGCTCCAGAGGATCGATCTGGGAGTGTAGCCTTGATTTCCTTTTGCCCCTCCTTGTTTTCTTCTTCCTTTTTGGCGGGGTTCTTGTGGTTCTGCTATGTAATCCAAAAAAGACTGGCTTGTACCTACGGCTCCATATGTTTGGTTATCCTCTTCCTCTTCGTTAGTGAAATTGAATGACACTGTTCCTTGTTTTCTTTGTTTCTGTCTAGTATTCCAGGTGTAGACCATTCCGTCATCATAGTCCTTTTCATCTCTTTTGTATTTCTTCAATTTTAACTCTTTTAGCTTTTTTGTCAGTGCCTGTAATCCAAAGTAGCCTAATGTAGGCCTTAAAGCGATGGTTCGGAGTAGAATCACCCTAATGCCATTTGAACCGTGTCACCCATCCACCTTTACACCCGAAGTGTTTTCTGCCGCAGGCTTACATCAACAGAGTTGCCGTGTTATTCGATGTTTATTCCGGATAGCTTGACTCAAGCGCATATGGATCCTGGGCACCGTCTCCAAACTTTCCCCACAAAAATAACATGTCATGACACAAAACTTCTACAGTATAACAAATGTGGTTTGTACTCACAAAAAGATGAATTTGAAACTTTGTACATAGTCCAGGAGTTTATTAGTAACAACACACGAGACGATTAGCTTTTCTGCTGCTAAACATCCGTCGACGTCACTTCCTCCAGCTGGGACTTTGTTGATGGAAACAACACGTGTTTTAGTCCACAGCCAGGATATATGCACGAGTGTGGCATCGTCTTCTATTTATTAAACGTGGTAAAATTTAAATCCGAAGTGGTTAATTTCTAGTTGTAGCGCAAGCTGTCTTTTTGAGTTTTCCGCCTTCCGGACTCACGTGTATTTGTTTCCATCAACAAAGTCCCAGCTGGAGGAAGTGACGTCGACGGATGTTTAGCAGCAGAAAAGCTAATCGTCTCGTGTGTTGTTACTAATAAACTCCTGGACTATGTACAAAGTTTCAAATTCATCTTTTTGTGAGTACAAACCACATTTGTTATACTGTAGAAGTTTGGTGTCATGACATGTTATTTTCGTGGGGAAAGTTTGGAGACGGTGCCCAGGATCCATATATGCGCTTGAGAAGCTATCCGGAATAAACATCGAATAACACGGCAACTCTGTTGATGTAAGCCTGCGGTAGAAAACACTTTGGGTGTTAAGGTGGATGGGTGTCACGGTTCAAATGGCATTAGGGTGATTCTACTCCGAACCATCGCTTTAAGACTAAAAGAGTGGGGAAAAAACATATCGCTTGATATGTGGTGAATAGACTGAGTGCAAACAAGCAGGAAGCAATTCTTTCCAACATAATGTGAAAAACATTTAAAAAAAAACATAATGTGAGATACTTGAACGACCATATCATCATCCTCTGGGAACAAAAGCCTGATTTAGCGTTTATTGCAGCCAATGCATATCAACAACCAGGGAACCCGACAGGGAGAGGGCAAAGGGGACAGCATGCCAGGGCCAGGGGGCCCGGAATTGGGTTGCCATTGCATTCCTATTGGGTGAGGGGCCCTTTCAGCTGACTTGGTCGGGCCCATGTCAGCGGGCCTGTCAAGAACGACTGATGGAACTCAACCTAGCCTATGGATTAGGCTATAAAACGCTTCCAGTGACAATTTTACTCACAAATAGGCCTAGCCTATGCTTACACATGAACCCACATATTCATGTAAACCAGCATTCACGGGGCAAAATCTCGCAATCAATCGCACACCTACAGAAACACACGCACGCACAGGACAATAAAATAATACCCTAATGTAAAAAATAAAAATAAAAAATAAAACCAATAGGCTACCCTCTCACACCTTTTCGCCTTGATCGGTGGAAACAATTTTAAAATGGTCCCACATTTCCGATCGTCCTCGTTTTGCACTTGGCTCCATTTCAGTTTAATTACTGCTCACTAGAAAGCTCTACGTCTTTGCAAATGCACTCCTTCACTATAAACCCACAAACGCGCTTGTCAGGTAGCACGCATTTAAACACACGCGCCGAATCACCACGTGACTGTTCGCTTGATTGGAGCTTCGGACGTCACTGCTCACGTGACAATCAATAAACGAATCAAGCTCCGGTACATTACTTCGACTTTGGCTGGTTGAATTATTCGAAACAAGCTTCGAATCACGGGAGTCAGAGGTAGCATCACTAATGATGCGTATTCCCAATTCTCACTGGCATAGCTGTCTGGGTGTGGCCTGTGGAACTTGAGCATTGCAGTGCATTATGAGGATTGTTGTAACAAATCCATCAGCACTAAAAAGTCATTTTCTGCCTTTTCTCAGCCAAGAAGGCACCAAATTAGAAATTTATGCTACTATTCTATTATATATATGACCCGCATTCAATACATATTCATGTCTCCACCGGTGGAATGCCCCTTTAAGGTAATTTCTAACTTACCGTCACTCTGTGCCTGTGTCGTTCATGCCACACCTTGCACACATTGATAATTGCATTTCCCTAACCCCGTCTGTCTTGTGCTTTCTAAGTTGAGCACATATTGTCAATGGGCTCGTTTTCCCGGTGTTTATGTTTGTTATTTTGCTTTTTACCACCACAAGCTCTTTTAGTTGTGGCAGGCTGTTGTTCTCTGCGCAGGTGCGCGTACTTCGTCTTTCAGCCATACGGTCTGACACGGTCAGCTCCAATCTCCCACCCCTTTGGAGAAGGGATGAGTGATGGAGACTGGCCGGTTGAGATTAGTAGTATTATCGTGTAAACTTATTGGTGAGGTGTACATCCCCTGAGTGGTATAGTAAACCCTCCGCAAAGAGGCCTGATTTTATAAACATAGTGTAGCATAATGGAGTCTGCGCCTTTAAACTGGTACCCATGTGACCAAGTGGGCACCAATTGCAGACTTCTGTAATCCTTTAAAAGCAGGCATGGTCTACTCTGAGGAGGTGGCAGATTTTAATGTTGGGCCAGTTTGCCAGTGGGTCTGGCTTTTGTCGCTTGGTAATCCAAGCGAATCCGCGTTTTGCGCAAAGGTGGCTGTTGCGTAAAGCAGAGCGGAATGCGTTGCTGGCCCTAGAGCGCAACAGTATTGATCCTAACTGCTGGCCTTCGGCTCTGATGCATTCGGTATGTAGACTTTCCCCCCTGTCTAATGGCACCATAACAGTCCATGTGCAGCTCTCATTTATTGTCATTGTTTCGGCATAGGCATCGATCTGGTGCACTCGTCTGCCTGCTGGTTCCTCTGCCCCCTTAGAGACCGTGCCTGCCTCGTCATATTGGTATGTCCCCATCGTTCCCCCGTTGATCCTGTGTGATTTAATGATTGTCGTGTTCATGTGTGTAACCTGTACCGTTTGTGTGCAGGTGGTGAGGATTCCCACATCCATGAATACCCCCGACGGGTTGCTGTTTTGTTTCCAGTGAATGTGTGTGCACTGAGTGCCCGTTTGTGTGAATGCCCGTATTGCATTGGTGGTAGCCTCGGCGCATGAGTTGAGTGCTGAAACTTGGATCAGCCTGTTAGCTGGGAGTGACTGTGGGCATGTGGATATAGTTTTCCTCTCGTTTGTTTTTGTTTTGTTTCATCAACTGTAATATCGTCATCTCGAGTTATACCACACAATGGGAGGTCTAGTCTAACCAACGGCAAGATAATCCAACTCCATAACTTAAATTGTTTGCGGTGCTGTAGCGTAGAGTGCCCCTTTGGCCCCAGTGTGGTGTGCAGTGACAATATTTTCTCATTTTATCCTTCTTTACTTTATTTACGGTTTGCCGTGTTTATTGGGGTGGGTTGATTTCAGCCTCTGGCTATTGGGGTGTGTGGAAACAGTCTATGGCAAAGGATACAATCTGGCTGACCCAGTGTGCTCTGTAACCGTGTTGTGTCTCTGTTAGTCCAGCATTTATGTCTGCATTATTGTCATTTTAAAGGAATCAGGTACTTCTATAAAAATAGAACCTGTATGAATAAAAAGAGATTTACCTGTTCCCGCACTTCCTGTGTCTGTCCTTACGAACCTGTGTGCCTTGTGCATTAACTTAATTTTCTAGAGGGGGAGATACCCCCCTCTAGTGGCGTAGTCGTGCATTTTAAATATTAAAAGTTGGTAATTATCATGGGTAATTAAAACCAAAATCTCCACTCTGCTACAATAGGGACTACCTCTTCACTGTGAATCATTTCTGTGTGCTGTGACTTCTTTTTGTTATTTTGATTATGTTTTGATTGCAGTGTTCTTTCGTATTCACAGTGTAGTGTGTAGGTAACACCAGAGAGGCTCTATGGGTAGTACGAGAGTAGCCTGGTCCTGACCATCCCATAATACTACCATTTCATTTCGTATTTATGGTCTGGCATTTGTTTGCTCTGAAGCGATTGTAGGAAGCAGGAGGTTTGCACTCAGTTATGGTTTGAAATTATTGGACACCTCTCACCCAATCGCTGGCAGTTACTCAACAACAACATAGCGCAGACCAATGGCTCTGGTGCAGATGTGTAGGTCATTGTCACGAGCATCCTCCCCCTTTCGCCCCCACGTGGGGGGCGTATTCGATTATTGGCTGTTTTCTGGGGGGGCGTTGCGATCAAAATTCTACTGCTCCAGGCACTCCACAGAGAAGCACGGCCAGACTACAGTAGTGGAGCCAATCCTTTGGCGGAAGTACGTAGGATGGCTCGCGAGGCTAGTACGAGAGAGGAATCTCGTGACTTTTTCCGGGTGGTACTGTCCACTAAGTGGCACCATCCAGACAGCGAAGAGGAGCGCCAAGGAGCACAGAGGCTGTTGGAATGAATGGGGTCCCATGGAGCTCAACCACAGATGCTACCATTGCTGTAGGAGAGAATTGGTATCATCGTTTCATTTTATTTTTCCCAAAGGCAGGATAAATTATCCTTTCAAACAGCATTTAGTTTGAATGTTTAAACTGGCAGGATCTTTGTAAAATACGTCTTTATTGTCAATATGACGTCACAAGTTGCTTCACACACTGCGTTTGGATCGGTCGGCCGCCTGCATTGCTGTGATCACGACGGCCGTAAAGCAATGTTGTTAGCAAGATGCTAGCGGAGCCTGACTCATAAATGCCAAAGCTGTAAGAAATCAGAAGGACATAACTCCCAGGTTATTGTACATTTAATTTAAATCCACATTGGTTTCTCAGAACTTACAGAAATATTATGAAGTTTCAGCCAACAGCGAGCACAATTGTCAGTTATTAGCGCCAGCCTTATGGGCCCTGCTGTCTCGACAGCGCTCCCTAGGTGAACTGCAGGCACGGGTTGGAGGGCGAGATTGGACACTGTATGTAAGCCCACTGTGGTAACACTCTCAGTAGCCTAAATTACCTGTACTAGCCTACTTAGTGCTCTCGCACTTCAACCGTCACGGTTTCACGATATCCATCTGTATTGACTTCAGTGGAGTTAAAACTGAGCTGCCTGCACATTTTGAATACAAATAAGACTGAAAGCAGAAGAAAATAAAAAATATTGTATGTGCAACAGCTGTGTCATCCTTTGTCATCTAGAACCTGTCGGGGAAAATTGTGTTTTAACATCTGGGTTGTCTCACCCTTTAACGAGACTGGCTTAGTTACTTTTTAAAAACTAATTGAGTAAAAGTTTGAACTCTTGGTAAACACCACTCTGCTACACTTGCATGGGCTGTTTTCCCCCACAAATGAGCGTAACGCACATGGAAAACGTCACACCGTTCATGAGTATACAGGGGGGTTTACTGACGTCATATCATATGGTTGTGACGTCATCGGTCGAATGCTCCATTCATTTCAACGGGGCTCCCCAACGTTCGCACGTCTGTTATTTTTCGATAACGGACGGGTTGGTCTATAACAGACCGCTGTCAATGGCAACACGACTTTTCACTGCTAAAGCGACTTTTCAACAAGACTCTAATCAGCTGCTGTGATAGACGACACCTGTTGTCCTGGCTACCTAGCTGTTGCCTAGCGGTGTTCCACAACGGCACTGTTTTGTTTTGCGCAGCAACAATCTTAACATTAAATAGGCCTAAAGAAATGTCCCCGCCATGTGTGAATCATTTAAGTATATCCATATAATAAGCGGGTTAACTTTCGGCGAGTCGGTCGCTTTGTGGAATAGCAGCACTTCAGAGAGAACAAGACCCCTCCGCTCCGCGTCGGGGTCTAAAGATTCTCTCTGTCGTGCTGCTATTCCACGGTAGCGACCTTCTCGCCGAACGTTAACCCTTACATAACAGCGTAGTACGAAATGATGGCGAGGGGAGTAAGGAAATGTTATTCTTCTTCTACGGTCAGTATTGGAAGCATCAGGGAAGCATGCAATGCCACTTCCGCGAGGGTCGGAGTGTGGAACAGGTCGTAGGACAGCCTGCATGTTTGTCAGCTGTCCTTAATTACCCCGAGCAATTACTGCTGACCAACAGCTGCAGTTAATTTGGCCACAAACTGAACACTGACAACTGGATATCCTCTTTTGGCACATTTTCGCGGAGTTTCCGGATTTTGCGGAGTACGGAAATTGTATCCATCACCGTCTCGCACCTACTGACCATGCGCAAGGGAGTTAATTTTCCATCCACTCGTGTCCTCAGGCAACGGTCCCGTACTATACTGTGGCCAATGCATCTCCCCCCCCCCCCCGAGACATTGTTCTTCTGTGTCGACTTTCTTTGGCCACTACCGCCAGGGTTGGAGTGTGGAACAGGTCATAGGACACAGCGAATGTTTGTCAGCTGCCTTAATTATCCCCTGCAATTAATGCTGATTGACAGCTGCAGTTAATTTACCCACAAACTGAACAATGCATTTTCCATCGAGTGATGGTTCTTATCCAAATCTACGTTTTGTGGTCATGACACAGGCCCTTGCAAAATATATATATAATAGCAATGACAATGTAGGTTGGTTGTACTGTCTTGTAATGACCTTCAAATCATATCAGACAAACCAGTATAAAATAAATACTGTATATGAAGAGTTATTTTCCAAACAGATATCAAAAAGTTTATTTTAATACTTTTTCTCAATCAATAGACTGTTTTGATGTTTGAATTTGGGAAGGAAAAATAAGGTAACATATAGCCGATAACAGTGAATTGATTAGTTGGCCCGACTCCAACTGAAAATCAATTAAAAAAAAAAAAGTATAAAAAAAAAAAATATATATTTAAATGGTTCTTCATACACTGAAGACCAGCTTAACAGTAGTCTAGAGACTATGCACAAAACATGCACAAAATGGAAAGGGGGAGTTTGAATAGCACTGATTCTTGAGAATGTGGCAAAAATGGGTTTTAATTTTGAATTTCTGTTAATTTTGTTTAAATAATTCTTCATTGAACATACAGTATTACATATTGTAAAAATATTCATTTAAAGGTGCACTGTGAAGATTTGGCCAGAGTAGGTACTGCAACTATGTTGCTCATTGAAACTGTGCTGCCTATTGCTAACTATGATCTTTTCATGAATATTTACAGAGTAAGAAACTAATATTTAATGGTATGGCCAAAGTACAGTCATTCTTGCAGATAAAATGTCTATTTCTGGAAATTCAAAATGGCGGACCATGGAGAAAAGAAAAGTGCAATTTCCCCAGTCATAATGAATACTTAGAATTTGAAGGTGGTGGTAGAGTTGTAAGTATTCATGAAAAAGGTAACATTAGTGAATGGGTACCATTAAATTTCCAGTTTCAGCTGCAAAACGTACTTAACTTTGGTCAGATAGTAGGGGCTCTAAGCCGAGAAATCGTTACGCGCTGGATAGAAGCATATCATTCGGTACACGTGTTCCTTGACTGATTTGAAGACATCCTAGAAGGGGTGCCCCTTGAAAAAAAAATGTCTACCATGTCATATACAATATGTCATGTTGGTAACGCATTACATTGTTATTACATGACATTATACTTAGCTGACAATGTTAATATAGTCCTCAGAACAGATGAAGCAAGGGTAGCCTGCTAGACCAGATTGATAAAACTACAAAATGTACATAGTGTGAAAGTATGGGTGAGTTTGTGCTTACGTGCTTGACAGCATGTAACATTGTGAACGATTTGAGAAGATTCTTGGTCTGAATTAAAATGAGCATTGCCAACACTAAAACCATGGTGAGAATAGACTGCTGCTAATGCTCGATTTGAATGGGATAGTGTCAGTGCAAGATGCCCTAGGTAGCAGGTTCTCCATCCTCTAATTTCCATAACAGATATACGTATTTTATTTGTATGAGAGAGGGTAAAGGACAGGACCTTTCCATATGTATGAAGAACCCCATAAGATCACCTAATTCTGTATTTTTACAAGTGCATATTGTGAGAGCATTTCAGTCATCTTTAGAATGGCATTACAGATTACTCAATATAGGCCTACATGTAGGCCACAGTATGGCTTCAGTTCAAATTAAATGGGAATGATTTCTTAGTGTATGTTGAGTAAGAAGACAGAAAACGCTTATTTGCAGACAAGTCCTCACCTAGTACTTGTGTCAAAAGTTGAATTAGTTAGCTCAGTAATCATTGAGTACTTAAACTGCTATCAAAACTGACAGCTGATGGACAACATGTACTGTAGGTCTTTTGCCACCCTTACCCATAGGAGAAATATCTATATAGAACAACACTTCTCATATGGTATATACTATGAAAGTAAATCATTACCTGGACTCATTTTCTTGATATGCAAGGCACATAAATAGTCTGGGCGGAAGAATAGTCGATCATACCCCGCCCCCCCAAACAAAATGCCACAAGACTTTTTTTAACCTTCAAGATTTCGAGTGGTAACAGTAACATAACTCATTCCCACTACACCTTTTTGCATAATATTGTACATGTCCTCAGAATGCTCTACATCAGAGGTTCTCAAACCTTTTGTGTGAAGTACCCCCTGAGAAAATATTGAGCTCTCCGAGTACCACCTTGACAACCAACATTAGAATATCGCAGTAAAGGCCTTCCATATTCACTTTTGCCAGTCAGTACAGGAGAGGTTCATGAGAGGCATTCCAAGTACCACCAGAGATGTCTCAAGTACCACCAGTGGTACGCGTACCACAGTTTGAGCACCACCGCTCTACATGTTTCAGTTCTATAGTTGTACTGTACAGTACAGTGCCGTGCAATGGAGTGCAGTACAGTACAGTAGCATACAGAATGGTGCAGTATAATAAAGTACAGTAGAGTATAGTACAGTACAGTACAGTAGCATACAGTACGGTGCAGTACAGTACAGTAGCATACAGTACGGTGCAGTATAGTACAGTACAGTACAGTACAGTAGCATACAGTACGGTACAGTACAGTACAGTAGCATACAGTACGGTGCAGTACAGTAAAGTAAAGTACAGTACAGTACAGTAGCATAAAGTACAGTGGAGTCTTGTTAAGTACAGTACAGTAGCATACAGTACGGTGCAGTCTAGTACAGTACAGTACAGTAGCATACTGCACGGTGCAGTAGAGTACAGTACGGTATATCACATTACAGTACAGTACAGTACAGTACAGTATAGTAGAGTACAGTACAGTGCAATACAGTAGAGTACAGTATAGTCTTATAGACGTTAGCCCTCCAAAGCCAATAGGATTTCCACATGCTGTTGTTTTAAGTTTTTGAAAGACTATTTTAGTAGCCTATGTGAGAGAGGGAAGGCAGGCAGACATGTTTTAAACAAAGGACCACACACACAAATAAAAAATAACGAGCAAACAATAAATTAAGTGGTTAGGTAGCCAACATGTCATCTAGATTAAAGCCAAAAGTAGATGGAAAAACAGACATGTTACCATTTTGCTCTTTTAAAACAAAGTATCTGTCAATATACTGTAGGTGTTCGGTTCACTTTCAAATCCCACCGAAAGGGCAGTCAAGAGAGCTCATAAGACGTCATAACTCAGTTGGGTTGTTTTATTTTCTTTTCCATTACTCCAACTTTGCAGGTTATAAACCTGAAGGAAAGAGCAAAATGCCACCATGAAAACACCAATAGTGAAAATACAGCAATATTTAAGTCTTTGTTTACAAATATTGATTCATACTATATACACATCTTTGAAATGACAACTAAACAGCACATTCATTAACTACAAATAGATTCGGTATTAAGTACTAGAAACAGGATTTGCCTTTGTACTAAGTAACAACACATTTCCTATACAAAACACCAACAGTAGAGAAAGGCAGGAAATGTAAACATCAAGGGCATTTTCCAGATGACCATCATTTTACAGTACCCATTAAATTGCAAGGACCAACACAATTAGCATTAATAGATGAAAGGGTTAAACTTGCAATAGCCACAAAATAGTAAACCCATTTACCAATGCATTAACAATTACCTTATTTACTGAACACATTTATTTACCAAGCCAATAAAGCCACAAAGTAATTTTAGTACAAAACTAGTTATTTACAATACATAAACTAAGGGTGCAATGCATGGAGTAAAGTAATAGAGCCAAACTATACAGACATCTAATTACCTCCACAAACAGGAAGGGAGTCAATCGACTACATTACCCACAATTCATATGCTGCACACGCGGTACACGCTACAGCGTTTCAAAGCGAGGAAGCGCTAGAATCAAACATTGCTGATAGCGTTACGGAGATTTCTCAACTCTTAACTTCAAACACTGGACTACAAATGTTATTATTAATGCGCCCAGCGCAGTGTTTAACCAAGCATAGGCCTACAAATACATATAGTTGCAGCATACCAACAACTTAAACAGCAGAGTCAAAGTTATGAGGAAACAGGAACATCTTACCGTTGGCATATCGCCCTCTTGACATGACAGCATGCGCCAGCAACAATGCGCGCTCCTACTTATAGTTTGTGTTCCGTACCTAATTGGACAATACCGGACTACTTGGATTTCACATGCAAACACCACTGGCTACCCACAAATTAGCAGCTACCCACTACACCAATCAGGTAAAGTGAACCTCCCACTAATTCACCCCCTGTTAAATAGTTTGATTGTTCAATTGAAAATGTAGCGAGAGACCTCCCATTTGCTCGGCCAGAGTGAGCAAAACACCTCCCACTTGACCGACATGATCAAATGATCCAATGAGGTCACAAACATTTCAATTTTTACCACATTTACAGTATATCGTTTTTCTTTTCTGTCATTAAGAATCCGTTGTGCATGTGGTTCCTTTTTTTTTTTTTTTTTTTTTTTTTTTTTTTTTTTTTTCTCATTGCACAAAGTGTCCATGCACAGTTCAGTGTCCATGACGTCTTGTCCGGGAACGTATGTGGAATGTATCAAGAGTGTTTTCACGAATCTTCTCTTTTCATGTTGTGCGATGTAAGGGCGTGGTGGCAGCGCATGGCGTGCACCACCAGCCTGACGCATGTGTGCAACGTATGAGTATGGAGGCAGCGCATGGAGTACACCACCAGCTCGGTTGGAAAAGACTTGACCCAACAGACTGGATCAAAGTGGAGGATCTCAGTCCTCTGACAGAAGGAGGATCAGAAGTCGTCTCACCCCTTCTCAGCTGCCGTTGGCAGCGCAGATCTTCCTGATTTTGGCTACTTGCCAGGGAAGCAGGAGCGCCGCCAGCAGGAGCGCCGGCAGCAGGAACACCAGCAGGAGCGGCAGCAGGAACGCCGGCCGCAGGAACGCCAGCAGGAGCGCCGGCAGCAGGAACACCAGCAGGAACGCCGACAGGAGCGCCGGCAGCAGGAACGCCAGCAGGAGCGCCAGCAACAGGAACGCCAGCAGGACGCCATCCTTGAAGCCCCTCCTGTTGCCGCTTCTTTTCGAACCGACTTGGGCTAGGTAGTTCCCGTAGTTCCCTTCGCTTTGCACAGACCTGGTCAATCTCGATTTGGAAGGACCGCAGTCGGCGCCAGGAATGGGTCTCTTGGCCAAGACCACCAGAGTCTCCTTCAGGTGATGCTCGACCAGGTGTGGTGGAATTGAGCGATGACTTCCTAACCTCTTGGTTTTTGTCCGTGACACCTGCTGGGACTTCATTTAGTCCCTGCATGCTACAGGGTGTCTGTCTTTTTTGTGAGGTGGAAGTGTCAGACTCACAATTTTCTTTCTGACCCTCTCCAGTCAGTTGTGTTGCGAGCTTTTGGAATCTTCTTCCGCAGTGCCAGAAACTTGCTCTTCTTATTTGGACGGCCAGAACATCCAAGGACGTCGCGGCGGAGTAGCAGATGATGCCATTCTCGACTTCAAGGGCTAAGAAAGTTGAGGTTGTTGCCCATTTATCTGCCGGCCTGCATGGTTTTACTTCCCACTTTGGAAGGGCAGGGTCTTGGATGCTTGCATTTGAGGGCGGTTTGGCCTCCCACTTTGAGTAGGCCAGGGCCTGACTGTAGTCACCCAGCCAGGCTTCTTCTTTTTGGTTCATCGAGATGAAAGTCCCGTACAGTGGTCTTGCCTCCCACTTTGCATGAGCTGAGGCTTGACTGTTGCCACCCAGCCAGACGTCTATCACTTGGCCATCTTGGACGATCGTCCCAGGTGCCTCCAACTTTGAGAGAGCCAGGGCCTGGTCATTCTCGCCCAGCCAGGCGTCTGCTAGGCACAGGTAGGCAATGGTCCCAGGTGCTTTGAACATTAAGGGAGGCTGGACCTGACTGTTGCCACCCAGCCAGGTTTCCACTGCTCTGCTTCTCTGGGCATTCAGCTCACTTCGTGTTGGTGAGCCGGAGCATCGGGGATGCACAGGGTTTTCAAATTTGATTCCTGGCCATTTCCAGGGTTGAGTTTCTTCCTTGCCTAGCACTGACAACACCTTTCTACTCTGTCTCCCAGAATCTTCAGCGACAGAGGGCCTTTTTGGTCCTTCCTCTGACTGACCACAATAGTCACCAGACTCTGTCTCACTAGCTGACTTCGTTGGGGTATACTTGACAGCTGGCTCAGTTGGTGCAGGCTCTTTGGCTGGAGGAACTTCTTTTCCAATGTCAGACCCCTCTGCTATTTCGGCCTGGTTCATTGGCCTTGGCAGAAGGGGAAATGCAGGGCCTGATTTGGCTTCCTGCATGTGGACATCGCTGGTGGCCGAGTGCTCACTTGCTTGCGGCCATGCAGTGGTGTCTACTGGAATGGGAAGAATTGAGGAGGCAGAATTTGCGAGGAGGAGGTGAGAGCTGGACTTTGCTTGCTGTGGGTGGACATCCCTGGTTGTTAAGTTTTCATCTTCTGTCTGCTTTGCAATGCTATCTTTTACTAAGCTAGTGATTGTGTGTTCAATTAATTGCAGACTTGCCTTGATGTCCTCAACTTCACCGTTTGCTGAGTGTTCACCCGTTTGTAGCGCTGCAGCTGTGCCCACTGCCTGTGGTGCTCTTGTCGCCTTCGGGATGCCAGGTTCAATGGGATGGTGCAGAGTTGGGTTACTTGCCCCAAGCCAACCAGAGTGGGGGCCACCAACCTCTTTGACTAGGCTGTTCTGGGTTTTAGAGGGTGTGGGCTCGTCAGAGGGTGGAGCGTCTTCGCTGCTGGAAGCATTGGAGGTCGGCTGCACACCAGCGCCACCCGACGCCTTCTTGGGGGTGCTGCAATTTGACCATTTCCATTTTTTCTCCCAGTCACGAAGCCTGTTCCCCAGTTTATACAGCAGTCGTTTTGACGATGTAGATTTACCAGGGATGAGGTGCTCCCATTCCAACACCTTTTCCTCAAGCATGTGGATCTTCTTCAGCACGCTGACTCTCATGGCTTCAAATTTTGTTACTGGCAATCCTTGCACTTTTACCCTCTCTGTCTCTACACATTCTTTCTCTGCACTATCAGCATAAAGCTGGATCTCATCACTGGCATACTTTGACCATAATGTCTCTCTAGCGAGCTGAAGTGACTCAACGCATGAAGCGAGGCACTTGGTTATTTTTTCCCTTGCCTGTGCTGCTTCTCCATTCTCGTCTTCACTTTCTCCTAGAGCTTCAATATAGTCCCAGCCAGCATCATGCAATCTGCTGAATTCTATGCAGAGTTCTCCAATGTCTTTAATAAATACCTCCTTCTCTGGGATATCTACAGCTACTGACAGTCTGTTAGCTTTTTTGCAGAACACTGTCTGTGCTGTTGAAAACTTTTCTTTCAAGACTGCAATTTCAGTCGACTCCATTTTGTTGCCTGAAGAAGTGGATATTTCTGGAGGGTTTTCCTCTTCCTCCTCTTCTTGGCTTGTTAATCCAACGGGATGGAACCACGGTTTATAACTGTTCGGTTCACTTTCAAATCCCACCGAAAGGGCAGTCAAGAGAGCTCATAAGACGTTATAACTCAGTTGGGTTGTTTTATTTTCTTTTCCATTACTCCAACTTTGCAGGTTATAAACCTGAAGGAAAGAGCAAAATGCCACCATGAAAACACCAATAGTGAAAATACAGCAATATTTAAGTCTTTGTTTACAAATATTGATTCATACTATATACACATCTTTGAAATGACAACTAAACAGCACATTCATTAACTACAAATAGATTCGGTATTAAGTACTAGAAACAGGATTTGCCTTTGTACTAAGTAACAACACATTTCCTATACAAAACACCAACAGTAGAGAAAGGCAGGAAATGTAAACATCAAGGGCATTTTCCAGATGACCATCATTTTACAGTACCCATTAAATTGCAAGGACCAACACAATTAGCATTAATAGATGAAAGGGTTAAACTTGCAATAGCCACAAAATAGTAAACCCATTTACCAATGCATTAACAATTACCTTATTTACTGAACACATTTATTTACCAAGCCAATAAAGCCACAAAGTAATTTCAGTACAAAACTAGTTATTTACAATACATAAACTAAGGGTGCAATGCATGGAGTAAAGTAATAGAGCCAAACTATACAGACATCTAATTACCTCCACAAACAGGAAGGGAGTCAATCGACTACATTACCCACAATTCATATGCTGCACACGCGGTACACGCTACAGCGTTTCAAAGCGAGGAAGCGCTAGAATCAAACATTGCTGATAGCGTTACGGAGATTTCTCAACTCTTAACTTCAAACACTGGACTACAAATGTTATTATTAATGCGCCCAGCGCAGTGTTTAACCAAGCATAGGCCTACAAATACATATAGTTGCAGCATACCAACAACTTAAACAGCAGAGTCAAAGTTATGAGGAAACAGGAACATCTTACCGTTGGCATATCGCCCTCTTGACATGACAGCATGCGCCAGCAACAATGCGCGCTCCTACTTATAGTTTGTGTTCCGTACCTAATTGGACAATACCGGACTACTTGGATTTCACATGCAAACACCACTGGCTACCCACAAATTAGCAGCTACCCACTGCACCAATCAGGTAAAGTGAACCTCCCACTAATTCACCCCCTGTTAAATAGTTTGATTGTTCAATTGAACCAGTAGCGAGAGACCTCCCATTTGCTCGGCCAGAGTGAGCAAAACAGTATGTATGGTGTATTGCATATTGATTATTCATAATTTCCTAAGCATAAATGCCCTTATCACTCCATTGTACACTTAGGACTGCGATATACATATCTGAACATTAATCAGCATACATTTGTCATTTGACAGCTGTCACTGACACTTGATATGTACATGTATTATTGACTTGATTGATATGAATATATTTCAGTTGGACTCCTAGGGTTAAATCATTGAGGGGGTCCTAAGGAAGTAGTAGTAGTTTGTGTGTGTGCGCGCATGTGTAAGTGGGATTAAAATTATTGTTTGCCATCTTTACCTGAAGAGCAGACTGAGTGTCTGAACCTGCTAATGCTAGCATGCTAACATTGGGACAGTTATGTGTGGCCCAGTTCAAGGGTTTATCTCTTCTCCCCTAAATTGTCTAACCACAATTTTCTTTTTGGATGTTATAGATATGACCCACTGCAAATTTTTAAAACTCTTAATGAATATTGGTTCAATAGCTAAATGTCCAGAAATGAGCTCTCAATTGTAGAGTGATCTCATTCTGACCATGGTTTTTATGATTTTCCTGTTTTTGAATCTAAATAAGACATATACAACATTGTTTTTATGGTAAGTTTTGCACATATTTTCAAAGTTCAGTTTGTATACATCACACAAAAATAGGTGGATTGGCCCATAACACCATTATGTCCAGGCAGTACAGCATTTTACTACTATTGGCTGGTTTTGGGCAGCCATCTTGGATTTACCCCATAAAAATGACCTTAATGACATTGAAATTTGGGGCACCCCTTCTGAAATGATGGAGAACACCCTAAGGAAGGTCTTCACCGATTTTGGTGCTTCTATCCAGCGCGTAACGATTAGGCCCTTTTTGGACGCTAAGAGACCCAGCTAAGACAAATAAATATCAGTTCATTGCTTTGCAAATATTCATGAAAAAAAAAAAAATCAAATTTGGCAGTTTCAATGAACAGCATAGTTGCAATACCTACTCTGGACACCATCCTATACGGTGCACCTCAAAACTGCCACACAAAAAAATATGTGGTCGTCGGAGTATGAGAACACAGATATTGCACATACCTCTACACCCATGACTGTTTGCACATTCTTCCCATTGAGATTCTTCTGATACCTCCTCTTTACCGTTAGGCCACACCCATTACCGTCTGCATATTCTTCCTCTTGAGATGTTATTAGGCTACTTTATCTGTATTGCCACACCTCATTTCTCATTTCTTTTACATAAGAAATGAAAATGGCTTAACACATATGTGTACAACAAGTTTTATCTCTAATGGTTACAATTGTGTTCAGTGGTGAGGAAGTGGTATATTCTGCATGTGTGGACCCCCTGCCCCTGCCATCTAGAAGTGTCAGAGCAGAGGAGTCTAGCATAATACAGACGATATTCAATATGGCCACAAACACAAGGGAAATGTCAAGTGGCAGGTCTTTAGCCAAAGCTAATTTACAACACTTGTTCCCAAAACTTAGAAGTACAACACATGTTTCCAAAACTTAGAACTATTAACGAGTAATTGTTTCAAACTTTATGAATCAGTCTGTTTCTTAGATCTTAAGTCCTACTTCCCATGTCAAAGATGGACCTCATCACCTCATTGATTGGGCTCTCAGGTGAATTCTGAAAATACTTCATTAATTAGCACTATAGACCTTCATAAACATGGTCACACTCCTTGCACAACATTGTAGTATTTCACACATGTGAATAAAAACGTCAATATCACAGAAAAAAAGCAACTTTGTTGTATCCATGTCTGTCTTAGCTAAGTCGAAGCATTTCGTTCACTCCTGATAGTAGTTAGCTGTCATATTTCTGATTAGAACATCTATATACCTGTATAACCTACATATCGGTATCGATTTCTTTAAGCAGGGATTCGATTATTTTCGATACTTATGAATTCCCCACGATACGATACGATTTGATTTGATTCGATTTTTTCCAATTACTTTATTGTGTTATGGAGCTAGGGCATTGCACAGGGGCCAGCGATTCGATTCTTTTCGATACTTAAGAATGCCCCACGATACGATGCGATTCCATTAAATCGCCGGCTGATACTTTGATGCATCAATACATTTCGATTTCATTTACACCCCTATAAAATACAACTTTAAAAATAACCTGATTTGCATCCATTTTAAAGGCGAGGACTATGGTGATGATTGAGTTCTGGATAGGGTGGAGTGGTGCTTAGCAGAAACAGGAATTGTGAGACTTTTTTCCAAACAACAGTCAGTAATCTTCTAAACTGACATTGAAGTCCCATTTGCAAACAATATATCTGCATTATTGATGCCTTTTAGGGGTGCTTAAAAAATATACATATTCAGGGTTCCGGTTTGGCAAATGGCGGAGTAGGTCGCAAATCGGAACAGCTCTGTCTGAATTCAACATTTATTGGACATTTTAGGAACTGAGTGACTTTAAGGCGCAAATAATTACCAGTAGGATCAACCGCCACTTATATTATTTAAAAAAAACAGTAACCGATGCCAGTTGCAATGATGTGGAAAACAGAACCGCAAAGCAAGAAAACTGAAGGTAACACCGAGCTAGCAGCAACCATGGCTAGCAATACCGATGGAGACGGCACCACTCCCGTGTCCCTAACCGACATACAGACATTGTTTGCGGGCATGGAAGACTGGATTATTACCAATTTGACTTCGCAAATATCGACCAACCACGCAGGTATCGCCAAACATGATGAAACAATCCAAAGCATCGAGACCTTGATGAACGACTTCCAGGATAGAATAACTGCCCTTGAAGCGTCTGTCGGTTATCTTTCCAAAGAGAATGAGCAGCTAAAGCTAATAGTGGGGTCGTAATAGGCTCAGTCATTTCAAATTGATGTTAAAGTTTGGTTTTCACTTCCAAGTTGAAGTTTAGGGTCTATAGAACAATTTGAGTTCGAGTGTCAAACACACAGATAACAAAATGGCCTGCGGGGGGCGCTCTAAAATGTATAAACTGCTATAACTTTTGATTAGTTAAACCAAATTTAACATATGGGGTATGTATGGATTCAGCATGAAGAGGAGAAACCGGTGGGCTAAATAGTTGGTTACCAGATTAAAGACACACTATGTAATAAACACACTTTTAGCCAATGGACAGCTAAATCTGGGCTTTTTTAAGATAAAGGGTGGAAATGCCCTCTAAGTTGCGATGAAACATAATTTATTGTTACAATTTATTGTAAATAAAGCCTGGGTTATCACTTAACTTGATTTGTTCAGAATATCCCTGAAGCACACAGATACTTAGGATACATATACACAAATATAGCTTCATAAAGCCTATGTGATATTTAGGACCCAACTTGCAACTTTGAGTTTATGAATTTAAGATCATGAGTACCAGCTTTTTTTCAATCAAGCCATCATTTTATTCACAACTTAAACACTTTATATCTGGAAGAAAGTAAATCAACAACAATAATAATAATAATAATAATAGTAATAATGATGATGATGATGATAAATACTATGGGGAACATCATTTTTTCTTGCGATTGTAGTGGAGCGCTGCTCCTTTAAGGGAAAGTCTGACGCTGCGGCACACGTCACCACGCCGCTCGTAGAGGCTTATGGGAAGTCTCTTCATAAATACTGCCAGTGGCTAGTATTCGGTAAGCCTGCAAAGTCCCCCTTTGCGCGTTTCATCGCCACCGGCGAATGCTGTGGTTGCTTCTCCCCTCGTCGTCGAGAGGAGTGCGGTGTCCAGTTCAGATCTAGGAGATGTGGACCATTTCTTGTCCTCGTGAGTATGTGGACCATCTCTTGTCGCTGTTTATGTGCTAGCCAGCGGCTAGTGGCTAACTTCGCGTCTGCTGTTCTATAGGTTGTGATTCCAACTTGGCGTCTCTTACTTGGCTAGAGTGATCTCTTGCTTCTCCACTGGCAAGGACTTCGGTGGACAATACCAACGGTTAAGGGCAGATTATAGTTCAGCAACGGCGCCTGTTGCTTACGGTCGCTAACCACTGTTGATGTTATAGATCTGCGCACAAGGTGTCATGTCGTTAGCTACATTTGGCTACATAGCTACAAGGCTACAGTTCAGTAGTCAGACGGCAGGCATTGTGCTGCGAGTGCTAAACTGATGTAGTTTGTAGTTTGTTGATGTAGTGTTTGTTTGCTACTTACTAATTCAGTCATTGTAGCTTCATTTATTTACACAGACTAGAAAGAAAGTGTTCGTATTCCACAGAATATTGACAGTTTGGCTCTCGTAAACTACCTGAGAACTGTGCCGCCACGAGAAGAAGGAAGTATCGAGACGACCAATCACAGCGCCTTTTCTCTGCGACCTTCGCAACCGTCTGTCGCTTAGTCAGGCTCTGCAACCGTCAGCGCCAATAAGTATAAATTGGCCTTTACCTTGCGCTTTTCCCGTCTCCTGCACGCCGGTATGTATTATAGTGGGTTAGCTTGTGCCTTTACCCAGCTCTGACTGTTTGTTTTCTTACCATGGTTGCTAACGACGGCCATTATTATGGTTTCAGCGTGTGGTCGCTACCGGCGCCTCGGCCGTGTACCTCTGTATTGGCACTCCGACTGTGAGAATTGCGCATCGGTGCACCCTCATCTCCGGGTAAGGTAACCTCTCGGCAGCAGAATCGTGTGATAGTGGGTGTCCTGCTAGCTTGGCTAACGCTCTCCTCCTCCCTCGCAGGTTGTATCCGTGTGGCCGTGGTCAGACACACCACGCGTTTAGGTGCACGAGCGGCGACTTTTAGCCCCGGTTGTGTGGTGCCTCTGGACGCCGGGAACCCGTATCTCGGCTGCTGCTCCGGCCTCGGGAAATTGGACATTCGTGTGTGTGTGTGCGTTGGCGCGCTTTAGTTCAGTGTGTGTGTGTGGGTGTGTGTGTGTGTGTGTGTGGGCGCTCGGCTCGGTGTGAGCTGGTGTGTGAGCCATTCCACAGTGTGTGTGCGTGTGCGTACGTTGGTGCGTGTGAGTGTGTGTGTAGGTAGTGACGAGTGAGTGTGGGGATACCTAGGGGACTGCACTGAGCTGAGCCTCTGGGGTTGGTTTACCTCATGTTTTGATTTTCGTTTTCTTTCGTTTGCTGTGCCTAATTTTCTTTTTTTTCATTATTTCATTCAATTATCTAATTTCTTATTTAACTGCATGTGTTTACTGGATTTTGATTTATTTTGCATGGTTTGCTGTGATTTCTTGTTGTTTCTGTTTGTTGTGAACTATTTCTTTACTTTTTCTTTTGTTAATCCTGAGGTGTGCCATTCGCCCTATTGTGTTAGCCGTGCCAGCCCCTAGTGGCAAAGTCTGACAACCTGAGTGTGGGTTCTAAGGCCTTAGGCCTACCAGGTGTGTTGTTTATTGTGAATTAGTGAACATACTTTGGGGCAGGTGTTTACAGATCCGCGGGTGTGGTGGCAGCACACCCACCCCTGCACTTTACTGTTAACGTGAACATACTTTGGGGCAAGTGTTTATCGATCTGCGGGTGATTGCGACAGCACACCCACCCCACTGCACTTTGTGAATTGTGAGTACCTTTTTATATTTTATTACAAAGAGTGAGAAAAAGAGATTTTTATAACGCAAAGAATAATAAAGATTTGAATTATTAATTGTCACCACTGTCTCTGCCTCCATTGTGCACGAACCTGTGTTTGCCTGGTAATCTATTGTGCGGGTACATTGTGTGTTGGTCCGGGGTATCTGTAACTACCCCTAATTCATTTCCTCCGGGGGCTCCACCCCCGGGGGTGGCGTAGTCGAACTACCTCCTGTAACGGTCTCGCCCACTACACATTCAAAAAGTAAACAGAAGACCATAGGGCTAACATGTATTCCAATACTCCACTCTACAATAACTATGACAGAGAACAGATGCAAAAACAGTCAGTGGTCAGTCTTAGAAATTGTATGTGCACTTGCACAGACGTGTGCACTTTAACTCTGCCTTCATGCACTTGCACCGAGATCTGGCAGGTCTATTTGTACAAGTACTAGTACAGCTGCACTTCACCTCTAGTTGGAAAACATCTTTGGCAACTGCATTGCTTTGGTAGTGTAGTCCAAATCTGGGAACTGTTCATTTGTTACCAGATTGGCAGGCATTTCTGGCAAATGCACATAATAACGGTTTTCATTCCTGTCAACTACGCTGGTAACAAATGGACAGTTCCCAGAGCAGATGATTGTGTCTACCATGTATGAAATAGTCCTATAGTATTATTTAGTATGCTTGCCAAAGGCCTCTGCTTGCCCCCAGCAAGCATGCTAATTGTTCTCCAACAGTTTATTTAGTATGCTTGCGGGACAGCATATTAATTGTTCATCAACAGTTTATTATTATTCTACATTTTTCCATTCACCTCGGCATATGGGAATCGCCATTCATTAGTACGGCGGCTTTGAATCGTTGCAGCGTTCGAGATAGAGACACGGTTCGAGTGCCAAAACGAACGGCTCGAAAAGGTCTCAGGGTGGAGTATTTTTCGCTGGCCTACCCCCTTTCATTCGTTCACCAGACTTGTTTTTCCTCAGTTTTCTCTCTGTTCTCCCCCTCATTGAAATGAATGGTAGAATGGTCAAGATGATAATGTCACAAACTGTGGCAGTTAGAGTGAGAGGTGACCTGTCCTGGGGTTTTTGTATCAACTAGGTAAAGGCATTGACAGAGAGGTATTGGCTCTGAATACAAACTGTGTGAAGATCATAAGCCAACTCCTAAAAATGTTTCAAAGAGAGCAGTTTTAAAGTCCCTATGATGTGACCCCATTCACTTACAAAAAAAATGTGTGAACAGCTCAGCGCATAGGCCTGAATATGTCCATTTTTTGATCTCAGCTTTGACATGAAGAGCAGGTTTGTGCCATTTGTGTGTCAATATCATCTGAGAACTTGCAAAATCTTTGGAGATATGACAGCGTAAAAATAAGGCTGCACATATTACTCAGCTATTGACTGCCAAACTGTCACCTTTAGAATCTTCAGTCATACACACACACACACATACAGCCTTGTAGAACTTTAGACCTCTGCTGTCAGTAAGTGGCAGTGGCCTACTGGGTAGGGTGTTGGTCTGTCAGAGGGTTGCAGGTTCGAATCCCACCCTTACCTCTCCCTACCCACCCATTGCTGAAAGGCACCTGAAGCATCTCCATACACGCGCGCACACACACACACACACACACGCACACGCACACACACACATCTCTCTCTCTCTCACACAGAGACACACACACACACACACACACACACACACACACACACACACACACACACACACCTCTATCTCTTTCCCTCATGTTTCTGTGTGTGTATACAACAGCTGTGTGTGTGTGTGTGCATAATCCGCAAGCATACCAATAGCATGGTCTCTCCGGAAATGCAGTCTTATTATTATTATTATTATTGTTGTTATTATTGATTTATTTTCTTCCAAATATAACGTTTTTTTGTGATTTTATGTGTGAATAGAATATGGCTTCATCGAAAAAAGTTGATACTCATGATCCTGAATTCATAAACTCAAGTTGCAAGTTGGGTCCTAAATATCACATAGGCTTTATGCAGCCATATTTGCGTATCTGTATCCTAGGTATCTTTGTGCTTCAGGGATATCCTGAACAAATCAAGTTGAATGATATACCAGGCTTAATTTACAATAACTTGTAACAATAAATGATGTTTCATTGCAACTTGGAGGGCATTTCCACCCTTTATCTTAAAAAAACCCTGAATTTTGCTGTCCATGGGCTAAAAGTGTGTTTATGACATAGTGTGTCTTTAATCTGGTAACCAAATACTTAGCTCACCAGCTCCTCCTCTTAATGCTGAATCCATGCATACCTCATATGTTAAATTTGGTTGAACTAATAAAAAGTTATAGCAGTTTATATATTTTAGAGCGCCCCCCGCAGGCCATTTTGTTATCTGTGTGTTTGACACTCGAACCCAAATTGTTCTATAGACCCTAAACTTCAACGTGGGAGTGAAAACACAAATTTGAAATGACTGAGAAAAAATGCACATGCCTACGACCCCACTATAAAGCTGGATGACTTGGAGAATAGGTCCAGAGTCAGACGATGCAACATACATATCACAAGTATACCAGAGGGAGAGGAAGGGGGGAAACCCACCACTTTCATCGAATCCTGTCTGTTTCGTTTGTGTTGTGGGTTATTCAATAAACACACCGGTACTTGAAGAGAACGGTCTTTATATAGTAAACTGGTTGCACTTCATATTACAGGCGTACACAACTGTGTTACTACTACATTGTACTGCTCTGAACACTGTATGTTCTAACACTAGGCTTTTATACAATGCACGGGCGCCACCTATCTAGCACATAGGGAATTACACCATTCAGGATGACCAATCACTGGTTCATATCATTACATCTCCCTTCTTTAGATAAAAGTATTATACTTTTAAAATGGTAGCTCATGTACATTTAAACCTTATGAACTTACTTTAACTTAACTTTTAATCTATTGAAATTTACTTACTTTAATCTGAAAATCCATCCAACTGTATAAAACTTTATTTCAAAATGTTACCTCATCCTGACCGAACTACAATACTAAATCTGTTCAATCAGTCTCTCTGGTGGTCGTGTAACCCTTGACGATCTCTTGAGGGGTTGTCCTGGACTCGGAGCAGGATCTCGACTCGGCTCCGGAACTGTTGCCTCAGATGATGGATTCTCTGGATGCTGATGTTGCTCGGCTGCTTCATCAGGCGGTTGATCTGCTTTTGCTGGCCCCAGGATGTCACGGCGATTCCTTCTCAGCACAGCGCCATCTTCTGTCTGAATATTGTATGATCTTGGTTGATCTTCTTTCAGGACAGTTGCTTTCTGTGACCATGTGTTGGCTTTGTCTTTGAGTCTCACCTTGTCGCCAGTATGCAGCTCAGGTAAGTCATGTGTTCCTCTGTCGTAGTAGAACTTTTGTTTTGTTTTCTGCTGTTCTTTGTATCGCTTTACCTTTCCTCCCTCCTTCGTTTTCAGCAGCTTTTCCTGAATCGGCAGGTTTGATCTCAGTCTGCGTCCCATGAGGAGTCTTGCAGGTGACATACCACACTCCAGTGGCGTTGTGCGGTATACAAGCAGGCTTTGGTAGTAGTCTGTTCCACTGTATTTGGCTTTGTACAACAGTCTTTTCACAGTCTGAACTGACTTTTCAACTAGGCCATTCGGCTGTGGGTAATGCGGACTCGATGTTGTGTGCACAAAGTTCCAGTCCTCTGCAAAGCGTCTGAAGCTCTCACTGGAAAATTGCGGGCCGTTATCAGAGAAGACCTCGCTTGGCGCTCCATGTCTCGCAAAGACGGCTTTCATGGCTGTTATTACTGCCTCTGCTGTTGTAGAATTCAGCCTACTAACCTCTGGATACAAAGAATAGTAATCTGTCACGACAATGTAATCTTTTCCAGCACATTCAAACAGGTCAGCACCTACTTTTTGGTATGGTCTGTCGGGCACTGTGTGCGGTTTGAGTGGTTCAGCTGGATTGCGTGGTCGATATTTCAGACATATTTTACAACCAGACACTTCATTTGTGATGTGTTGAGTAGCTCTTTGAGTGCCATGGACTTGAAAACGAGTCTTTTCAGAATGTGTGGCACAGTGCCAAAGACTTGATATCAAGTATTTTGCGTTTTTTTTATGGGGGTGGGACCTAACACGTTGATCTGGTATGTTCGTTGTTCACATGGACAAAGAACTCAATTTTTTATTGCTCTTGAAAAAACACTCAAATGTTGAGGAAAGCCTGGCAACCCCCCGGTCTGAATTTGAAAATGGCTGGCACTGAATGAGTTAAGCTGTGGCCAGTACATCACCTCACGAGCTCTTTTACGACACGTTTCAATTCCAAGATGCCCTGCATGAATTCTCTTGAGCATGTCATGCCGTAGACTCTTTGGAATGACAATCCTACTGCCCTTGTAGATGAGGTCATTGACTATAGACAACTCTGCTCTGCAATCCCAGTATTCTGTGATGTCGGGTGAACAATTTTGTTTTGTGTTGGGCCATCCATCTTTAATGATTTGGCTTAATCTTTTCAATGTTTCATTTCATCTTTGTTTGTCTCTGTCTTTATCAGTTCCATCTTGGTATCAGAAACAGGTAAGGCACTCGTGATCATGTCCACATAAGCATTCACATCATCATTCACGTTGCTGCTCACCGGTTCCTTTGGGTCAACTGCTCTTGACAAGGTGTCGGCTGTGTACATCAGCTTGCCTGGTGTATACGTCACTGTCAATGAGTAGCGTTGAAGGCGAATCATCATTCTCTGGATTCTCAGTGGACAGTCATTGAGCGTTTTTTTAAACAGTGCAATTAATGGCTTATGATCAGTTTCGACACTTACTTCCTGTCCTGATATGAACTGGTGAAATCTCTCGCATGCGTAAGTTATGCTCAAAAGCTCCTTCTCAATTTGTGCATAACGCGTCTCCGCGTCTGTCATAGAGCGCAATGCATATGCAATGGGTTGCCATTCATCATACAGCTGCAGGAGAACAGCTCCTAGTCCACTTTGTGATGCATCGGACGAGGTCTTGATGGGCATTGCTGGATCATAGAATCTCAGTACCGGTTCAAGTGTAAGCTGTGTCTTCAGGTCTTTCCATGCTTTTTCATGTTCATGACTCCACTCCCACTCTGTTTTCTTTTCAGTTAGTTGTCTCAATGGTGCCATGCGTTCAGATAGATTAGGTATAAACTTTCCCATGTAGTTTACCATTCCATTGAATCTCTGCACATCTTTTTTGCATTGTGGCCTTGGCATGTTTTCTATTGCTGTCACTTTTCGGGGATCAGGTCTAACTCCCTCACTGCTCAGTATATCTCCAACAAATGTCAGTTCTTTCACGCCCAGCTGGCATTTCTCTTTGTTCAATTTCAGGTTTGCTAATTCTTGTCGCCTCTAGGACACTTTTCAGCCTCTGATCGTGCTCAGCTTTTGTACTTCCCCACACGATTATGTCATCCATGGAGGTGTCTACACCTTCCAAGTGCTCATAGATCACATGAATTGTCTCATGATACACTTCAGGCACTGAGGCTATGCCAATTGGTAATCTCAAAAATCGGTATCTGCCAAAAGGACTGTTAAACGTGCACAATTTTGAGCTTGCACTGTCCAATTTCAGTTGCCAAAATCCAGAAGATGCATCTAACTTGCTAAAGTATTGTGCATTGGCGAACTGTGACATTAATAATAATAATAATTTGAAATGTTCACGCTTTATAGCTCTGTTCAAATTTCTCGGGTCCAAACACACTCTTGGCTTGCCATTCTTTTTGTTCACTATGACTAGAGAACTCACCCAGTCAGTTGGTTCGTCTATCCTCTCGATCACTTCCAGCCTTTCCATCCTGTCCAATTCATCTTTCATGGGCTTTTGAAGAGCAAATGGCACTTTTCGGCATGGATTTATGACTGGTGGCACTGTCTTGTCAACTTGGATCGTGTGCTCTCCAGGAAGACAGCCTAGACCCTGAAACAGATCCTTGTAATCTTCCATCAGTTCATGTGCTCTACGATACTCTACTCTACACTCTACTCATATTTTGTATTTGCATTTTCCACTGCTAGCACTCTTTACTAGATTCAGTCTCTCACAGGCAGCTAATCCTAATATGGTCTGCACATTTCCAGCCGCTACTATGAACGCCAGTGTATGCTCTTTCTCTTTGTGTGTCACTTTGACCATGCATTTTCCTTTAACAGGTATTGCTGCGCCGGAATATCCACTCACTTTCACTTTTGTTGCATGTAATTTTGGTCTGGGTCTGATTTTGTTAAACACAGTCTCTGAAATCACATTTGCTTGTGCTCCTGTGTCTAATTTCATCACAATGTTTGTGTCATTCACTTTTAGGTTCAGCATCCAATCTTTCTTGTCTGTATTTTCTTCTGTTACTACATCCACATAGAATTCCTCAGAGTCACTCTCATTCACTGTGTGCACTTTGCTTTGTTGTGCCTGACTCTTGCACTGCCTTGCATAATGGTTCTTTCTGTTGCAATTATTACACACTTTACCATACGCGGGGCATTTCTTGGGAGGATGCTGCGTGCCACATCGACTACATGCTTTTCCTTGCACGTCTCTGTGCGCCGGTTTCGTTTCACGATTGACGTCGGGAGCGCCGCTTTTCTTCCTGACTGCTCCTCGTTCTTCTCTCCTCACTGCGTCAACGTTGCAACTCTCGCTGACCAGTGCTTTTGCTTGCGTTCTGACTGTTTCCGCTGCTCTACACAGAGTTAGTGCTTTATCTAGATCCAAATTTTCCTCTCTCAGTAGCCTTTCTCGCAGAACGTTATCTGGAATTCCGCAAACAAGCCTGTCTTTTATCAACGAGTCTGTCAGCCCTCCAAATTCACACGTCTTGCTTCTGTTCCTCAAACGTGACGTTTCTTTTTGGAATACAGTAATCCTCAAACTTCTGTAGTATTTTGTCCAGTTTCATTTTGTCATCATCATTATCAAACTTAAAGGTGTTATTAACCTCAAGTGCATCTTCGCCCACTACATGTAAAAATACGGATGCCTTCACTTTTGGAGGTTTATCGTCGGCACCAATAGCTGATACATACAATTGAAATTGTTGCTTACACTTCCTCCAATTCTCAGCCACATTACCTGTCAGCAGCAGATTAGGTGGTGGTTGTAGCGCTTGCATCTTTGCTTTATACTCTTTTTCTCCCGCGGAAAACAGGCTAACAATCCTTGGTTGACTTAGCTTGCTATGTTCTCTGTCCGGACTAGCATCAGTATATGTCTTTCTCTTCTTCAATTTGCCGTTAATTTTGAAGTTTCTCCCCAAGTCCATCTTCTGACACCATGTTTCGTTTGTGTTGTGGGTTCTTCAATAAACACACCGGTACTTGAAGAGAATGGTCTTTATATAGTAAACTGGTTGCACTTCATATTACAGGCGTACACAACTGTGTTACTACTACATTGTGCTGCTCTGAACACTTTATGTTCTAACACTAGGCTTTTATACAATGCACGGGCGCCACCTATCTAGCACATAGGGAATTACACCATTCAGGATGACCAATCACTGGTTCATATCATTACACTGTCTACAAGAAATGTTTGGAGAAGGCGCCTTTTCGCGGCCCGTGGTTGTCGATAGGGTGCACAGACTAAATATCAAGAAAAAGAAACGAGGGGACACACACCCGCGTCCTTTCATAGCATGCCTGCATCATTTTCAGACGAAGCAACGCGTTATGGAGCTTGCCAGAGACAAGGGATCGCTAGAGTACAATGGATCAGAAGTTCATATCTTCGCGGACTACAGCGCAGAGGTTGCCAAGAAGAGAGCCGCATTCGCCCCGATAAAAACCCGGCTGAGAAGTGATGGACTACGCTTCAATCTGCTTTTCCCAGCTATAGGCCTTGAGCCATGGCCCCAAATTTTGGCCATCGGTGCCATCTGGGGGGGGGGAATGCTAACATTTTTTTTTGGTAAGGTATATCCCCCCACTACTAGAAAAAGCCTGATAGCAGTCACGGGGTGGTAGCGAAACCCCTTTTTTCGGCTCTTGAAGTGACTACCCCCCTCTATTAAATTCCATTTTTGAATTCGGATGCATGTCTAGTTCAGGCTCATTTCGTGGGGTATTGCCAATATTCTATACCATGGTGCCTGGTATTACTGGAAAGGGGACCTTTCAGGCTTTCATTTAAGGTCATTGGTGAATCTGTCTGACATACACAGAGGTCACAGCACTTCATTAAATCAGACATAGCTAACATTTTCCAACAACTCTTGGCTAAACTGTCTGCTTTCGTTTATCTCTGTGGCGTGAAAGAACACCAAGGACACAAAATTGGACAACCTCAATACTCTTTGGAGTCTGCTGATTCAGAAAATGTATAATATGCCCATACAATTGTTTTGTATGCGTTTGTGAGAGCGTTAAATTTGAATTGTGCAACCAGCAAAAGTCTTCAAAATAATAGCCAATACATGCAGGTCATCTGTTGGAAGTATTGGGCCTTCATTTAAGATCATTACTAAATCTGTCTGACATACTCAGAGGTCACAGCACTTCATTAAACCAGAAATAATAATAACAAATGTCGCCTAAACTGTAGGCTTTCTTTAGTCCCTACGTACTGTAAACCACGGGAAAACATCAAGGACACAAACCCCAACCATTTCAATACTCAAGGCACTCTGCTAATTAAGACAATGTATGATATACCCATACAATGTATTGTGAGAGCCTTACAAAAGGCCATAATGACCATTAATATGACATATTTTAAGTCCAATTCTGTCCTATCTCTTTATAGACGTAAGGAAATGTAAGGAGACATAAGACGTAAGGAGATAAAAGAGATGAGCGGGGGCATGGGGAGGCACTGTATGTTCAGTAGATGTAGAGTTTGGGGGGGGGGCAAGGGGGAGAAGTAGGGGTGAGTTGAGTGGGGGCAATTGAGGGGGAGCACTGTTGGTTGGGGGGCAAGGCCAGGGTAGTGGAGGTAAGTGAGTGGAGGGCACTGTTGAGTGGGGGGAGGTGACTGGGGGGGGGGCACTTTGGAGTGGGGGGGTAGTGGGGGTAGGTGAGGGGGGGGGCACTGTGGAGTGTGGGGCAAGGGGGGTAGTGGGGGTAGGTGAGGGGGGGGGGGCTTAAAGGAAAGTGAGGGGGGTTGGGGAGATAAGACACTGTAGGGTGAGTAGAGGAGTGGGGGTGAGATACTGTAGAGCAGGTGTGGGTAAGGGTGGATAAATGTTAATGATAAAATATTTGGAATAGTTTCAGAAACGTCTACCATATTGAATGTTGGAAGGAATTTGAGATGCCCTAGTTTCAGCAGTGTTGTGTATATGTTGAATTGAGCAATTTTTGACCACTTTCTTTAGGATATGTCAAGGTGGCAAAATCGAAATTCACCTTCTATTGTTCAGCCATGCTCATATTGGACTGTGTGACAACTAGCCTAGAAATCTAGACGCCCCTAGGGGTTTGGCGTGGCCAGGCTATGTGACAACATCAGCATCTTCAAAATGACCCGTAAACAGTGGCTGAAAACAAACCAGACCTGCTCCTATTAATTAATAGTATGAACATTGTTTTACTCTGGATATATTTGGTGTTTGTGGTAAAATGTCATGTCTACTGTAATGCAGTATTGTTTTTTTATTATGGGTACTTGCCGTAGGACTACGGATGACATTTGGCAACTATGCAAATACCAACACATTTATATTGATGTTTTTTTAACTGATGTATTGATTAGTGTGTATTATCCTAATCAAATGAAAGAAAGAAAGAAAGAATGAATGAATACATTTGTCCATTAGGCAATAGGAAATAATTGTGCTAAAAAAAGGAACCGTACTCATCAATGACACACACACACACACACACACACACACACACACACACACACACACACACACACACACACACACACACACACACACACACACACACACACACACACACACACACACACACACACACCTTTTCTCTATGGCAAAAATTTAGCCTTTAAGCTTTTGGTCATTATCTGTGAAATGTCTGGCAGGAAAATAGGTCTATTATTAAGCAGTGCTGCATGTGCAATTTGATCATTTACTGACAACAGTACCATTTCAAAGCGGATTTATACATTATTATGCACATACATTCATACTGTATGTATATACACTATACATACATATATTCATTCATTTTTCTTTTTATCCAACATTTGTATGCATGTCTGTAAGGAGATATTACAGAATTGGTCAGAAAATAGGTCATTAGGGCCTTGAGGATCATTACGGCCTTTTAAAGGCTCTTGCAAATATTATATGGGTACATTATACATTTTCTGAATCAACAGCATGCCTAGATTTTTAAAATCATTTGGTTTTGTGACCCTGATGTTTTCCCATGGTATAGGGACAACATAAATCATACAGTTGAGGTGGAATTTGTGAGAAATTACTGGTTTAAAGGATAACGCCAGCCAATTTCAACATGCATGTAATGCTCACACTACCCTAGACTTGTAAGTACCAGAGACCTGGTCATTGTAATGGGGGCAGGTGTTACCTTTTGGGAAAATATTTGGAGTAGGCCCATGTTAAGATTTTTTTAAATGTAAACAAAATCTGCCCCCATTAGAATAGCAGCATGCAGCATCTCCGGGTACTGACAAGTCAAGGGTAATGTGAGCAATGCAACAGCATATTGAAATTGGCAGGAGTGATCATTTAAGTATTGGGAGGGGGGGCTTTTCAAGCCTTTATTTTTTGTTTATATGAGACAGGACAGTGACGGAGGTGACAGGAAGCGAGTTGGGAGGGAGAGATGGGGGAGGGTCGGCAAAGGGCACGGTTCAGAATCGAACCCGGGTCAGCCGCGTAGTAGACCAGTGTCCTACCATTAGGCCACGATAGGGCCGAGAAATTATTGGTTTAATGACCTCTGTGAATGTCAGCACAGGAAAAAAGGCCTGATATTTCCAGCTAATGACCTGCTATATTGGCTACTATTTTGAAGACTATTGGTGGTTACACAAGTCAAATTTTAGGCCCTCACAAACATATACAAAATAATTGTATGGGCATATTATCATTTTCTGAGTCCACCGAGTATTGAGGTTGTGTAATTTTGTGTCCTTGGCGTTCTTTCATGCCACAGAGATAAACGAAATCAAACAGCTTAGCCAACATTTGTGAGATAATGTGACCTATGTCTGGTTTAATGAAGTGCTGTGACCTCTGTGTGTGTCAGAAACATTCAGCAATGGACTTAAATGAAAGAATGAAAGGTCCCCTTTCCAGTAACACCAAGCGCCATTGTATAGAATATTGACAATATCCCAAGCTGTCCTGGACCTTCTTTCGTGCAACTGCACTACAAAATGCTCTAGCCATCATTGTGTTTGTCTGGTAAATGGCCTCAGGTGCACAGACATGTGTAAACTGAGAGTGTGCGGAAACCAGGCAACCATAGACAGTTCAGATGAAGGGGATGACATGGAAGATGAAGAGTACTGACGAAGAAATAATATAAATCTACATGAAACTATTCTTTCATTAAACATATTCCCTTTGCAACATGTTTCTCTATTGGCTTGTAACCCCTTGTATAGGGTCTCAGTCTATTTGTTTATGAAATAGCCTGTATAAAATGTTGTATATGAACATTTATCTAAATTCTGTTAATGAGATACCATATCTGAGTGGTTTAAGTAAAGTGTTACCCAATGCCCTATCATTCCAGGGCCTACCGTTTAGATTGTATTTCTTCACATACACTACAACAGTGTTTCTCAAACTTTTCGTGCCATTCCCCCCTTCAGAGGAAGGGTGTCTGTCTGCGCCCCCCTCGAGCAAAATGGTTACGAAAATACAAATAAATAGGCCGTCGTGAAGTTTATTAGAGCCTGATATACACGTACAGTATGGCCTATGTTCTCTAAATATTAGTGACTTAATGGCAAAGCAGAAAAGTATTAAAAAAGGAAAACCTTCTGACTTCACGCACCCCCCCCTCCAATACCTCCGCGCCCCCCTAGGGGGGCTTCCGCCCCACTTTGAGAAACACTGCACTACAATAATTGAATACTTTAACAACTTGTGAATGTTATGTACATTCACATATTAACTACAGTATAAACAAAGTTTGTTTAAGTAAAGTGATACCGGCATTGTATTAGTCCATTCTATTGGGTCCTATTTTGAAGACATTTTTGCTGGTTGGACAAGTGACATTTAAGGCTCTCACAAACATATACTAAATGATAGCATGGGCATATTATACATTTTCTGAATCGGTAGAGTGCCCTGAGTATTGAGATTGTTAACTTTGGTGTCCTTGGTGTTCTTTCATGCCACAGATGTAAACGAAAGTGCACAGTTTTGGCACAATTTGTGTGAAAATGGGAGCTATTTCTGGTTTAATGACGTGCTGTGGCTTCTGTGTATGTCAGACAGATTCATTAATGGGCTGAAATGAAAGCCTGAAAGGTCCCCTTTCCAGTGATAACAAGCACGATGGTATAGGATATTGGCAATACCCCCAACATAAGCCATAACTACATATACAGCCGATATTAAAAAACAGTATTTATTATAGGGGGGTAGTAACTTCAAGAGCTGAAAAAAGTGATTTCGCTACCACCCCATGACTGCTATCAAGCTTTTTCTACTAGTGGGGGGATATACCTTGCCAAAAAACATTGCTAGCATTGCCCCCCCCAGATGGCACCGGTCGACCCCTGCGGCTCATAGCCTAATAAACTCCGAGTGAATGTCAACGGTGCTGCGCACGACTTCAGTTCACCTGAAGAGGCCGCCGCCTTCCTGGATGGCCCACGATCACCACCACAGCCCATGGAACCATCACAGGACGAATTACCAGGACAGTTTCCATTTCCCATTTTCCAAATCTGATAGCTGGATGGATTGGTGAGTGCTCTGGTGTGTTTTCCTATCGCGGCATGAGACTGCCTGCTTGTAGCCCAGTGTTTCCCAACCACTGTGCCGCGGCACACTAGTGTCGAGAGATCGTCAGGTGCGCTGTGGGAATTTCTTGTTTTTTTGTTTTTTTAAATTTTTTTTAAATGAATTCATTATTATCAGCAAATAATGTCCATGTCATTATCTAGTAGTGTCTGCTGTTAATTACATTTAATTTGTGGTTCAATAAGGGGATCAAAACAATCAATAACCTGTACAAAGACAATATATTTACATCCTTTGCTCAGCTAGCCGAGACTTATGATTTACCCAAAACACATTTCTTTCGTTACCTCCAGATCAGAAGTTTTGTGAAGAAGACATTTATATAATTTCCTGAGAAACCACCTCAGACTCAGTATGACTCCATATTTTGGCTGAATTCAAACTCCAAAGGATTAATAGCAAGAATGTATGGGTATATTAACAACATCAATCCCCATTCAACAGAACATTTTAAAAGGACTTGGGCAAGTTTTGCATAGGGTTCATTTAACTCAGGCCAGACTGGCAAGAATTTACGTTGAACCATTTTGTCCCAGATGTAGAGGTCAACCAGCAGATTTGATACATAAGTTTTGGCTATGTCCAAAACTTTCTTCTTTTTGGCAAGATATTTTCAAAGCATTTAGTGAGATGTTTGGTACACAGTTTAACCCCAACCCTATTAGTGCTGTTTTTGGACTCATACCAGAGGAATGCAGAGACCTTTTACCAAACAAAGCCTATGTCATCATAGCTTTCTCTACACTTCTTGCGAGACGTTTGATTCTTTTGAAATGGAAGCAACAGGCTCCACCCTCCTTTGTGCATTGGATAAAGGAGGTGTTGTAGCCTACTTTATGAAGTTGGAGCGCATTAAGTACACAATCAAGGGATCTACACAAGCTTTTGTTAAAACCTGGAGGCCTTTTTGGGACTACTACGACTCACTACAAGAACCTCTTGATGTAGAGTAATAATGCACCTATCCTCTCTATTTCATGATTGAGATTCAAGATAACAGCAGCCCCCCCTCCCCCCACACACGCACACACACACATACACAAACCCAACACCAGCCCACCCCACCCCCCATTCCCTTTTTCTTCCTGTTTTGTTTTGTTTTTTGGTTTTAATGATAATGATGACTATTATTCTTCTTCTTATTGTTAGTAATAGTGGCAGTGATATTATTATTATTGTTATTACCGGTACTATCATTACTATTATGATCATTATTTAATCTTACATGATTCACATTGTGGAATGTATCGTGGAATCTGTAGTCCTATTTTGGGAGGGATGGGGGAGGGATTGGGAGATTTTGTTTATTTGTATTACCATGTTGGAAAACGATGCAAAATGTGAGGACATTTATGTGACTTTTATACAATTCTTTTGAAAAAAAATCAATAAACACAATTTAAAAAAAAACAAAAAAAAACACATATATATATATATATATATATATATATATATATATATATATATATATATATATATATATATATATATATATATATATATATATATATATATATATACACATATTCATCCCAACTTCTGTAATGATGACCACCAAATCATGATCACACACACTCAAATCACTAGGTCAAAAATGTTTTATTAATTGTATAAAAAAAAACACATTTTCAAAGGCATCTCCTTGAGTTCTGGGTTTCCCCTGTTGTGTAGAAAGCTGGTATTGATATTAACATAGTTTCAAAAATAACAGTGTTGTCTTTCAGTATTCACAGTATTCTCTTACATTGAAAACAAAATGAATGAAACAATTAATATGAAACAAAGCAGGAAACAGGTTGTGCACATGCTTGTCTGGCTTCATCACTCACTAAGCGTCTTGAGTTTTTAACTGACAGATTGGATGTGTTGAAGGAGCTTGTCACAGTGGACAGGGTAGCGTTGCTTGTCCCTCACCGCCTCCACTTCTTTCTGTAGTAGAGCTGGGCTGACCAAACTTCCTGCTTTTAACACCTCTGAGGGAAAAGCCAGAAGAACAGAATAGGGGTTACTGATGTGGCAAAGAGATGCATTACCTGAAGCAGACACCAGATGGCAGTGCAGCACCAATACTGAAATCTCACAGAGTGAGAAGAGGGGAAGCCGGATGGGACACTCTATTAAGACAGAGATGATTTTTACCAAGTCAAATCTAACTTTAAGATAACAGTCATAAACACACCTGGAAAGGTAGGCAGATAAAGTTGGAGAGCTGTGTGTGTGTGTGTGTGTGTGTGTGTGTGTGTGTGTGTGTGTGTGTGTGTGTGTGTGTGTGTGTGTGTAGGGCTGGACTGGCATACAGGGCCTTTCCCTTGTGGACTGACAATCCTTTCTTAGAGACAAGCCCCCAGGGCCGGATTAAGATGGCCTGGGGCCCCTAGGCTACAAGTTGATGTGGGGCCCCCCCGGAAAGCATATTTTGCAACAGATTCACATGGACAGTGTCATAATTACATGCTAGGAATTAGGGACAACACGTCTACTATCTGTAGTCAACATGACAGATGAGTTTTTCAATATTGCATCTTGTCATAATTCTGCAATTTTTCACTTTTGACCAATCGTGGGCCCCCTGGAAGGTGGGGGCCCCTAGGCTGCAGCCATATCTAGCCTGTGCATTAATCTGGCCCTGCAAGCCCCCATTGTAAATTGGAACGTGCAAACACAGACTGGCCCACTTTTTTCCCCTCCTTTTCTTGAGCCAGTGCAGTCCTGTGTGCATGTGTGTGTGCAGCAGACACATGCTAGTGTGCTGTTTGAGAGGGAACCAGTAATTGTACGTTATGTTGTCCGTAGTCTACATCTTGAAGAGTTTTGAAAATGAAAGAGATAGAGAAAGTGATGTTCATGCTTAAAATTAATCTACGAGTTTAAATTG
>NC_085858.1:50007955-50010455 GCF_034702125.1 Engraulis encrasicolus | reverse complement strand
ATCTTATCTTTGGAAATCCTATCTTATCTTGAGTTAGGAATCCTAAAGTAGCGATCTAAACATCTACGATCTACTTTTTATGTCTGTTACCTGACAACAAATGCACCGCTACCTAGCAACAGTAGTGCGACGCAAGCTAGAATACACAGATTTGACTGCTGCTGCATCTCGCGGTCTGCGTGATACTAAACCAGAGAGGAAGAGGACGTAAATATTTCGCTAAACTTTTTGAGCTCATTACTTTTAAATAACGCACTTATTAGTGATGACGTTCCACCGAACGGATTTATAATACAGCAACATCTGTGAGGACGAAATTAGGTCACTCTCGCTGCCTGTAACCTCAAGTTGACCAAATGCATTGGTTTCAGTCCCAATAAAGTGCTTCCCATTTCCATATTTTCATCCCAATGCTTTGTTTTTCCAAGCGAATGCACGCTAAACAGTTGAGACGTAATTTCATGAAATGTCTTTGTATGACCAGCGCATATATAGGCTATAGCCTAAATAAATGACAATTAGCCGACTTGGCTTGACCCATGGTCGGCTGTCAATTAAGGAAGTTGATATCGGACTTCACATCGAAGTCGGGTATATTTATCATCAACTATTCACTTCACACATCGTTTGGGTCAGTCAATATAGCCTAATTTAATTAACATTTCATCCGTTCACAATTGCGTTGTTTTCCCGGATAGACTTCACTGTTAGCTCTGGCTGAAACAGCAAGCTGAGCGTGGGTAAATGGTGATGAACACCAGCTAAATTTTGGCTAACAAATCAATGGATAACTGGAATTAGGACAGCTGGGTGGCTGTCCTAAAGTTAGGACCAATTATTTAGGATTTTTCGAAGTTAGGATGCTTCTGTAATACCCCTTTCTTAACTTAAGATAGGATGCGCAAAACAACTTAGGAAACGCTGTTCTGTAATACGCTTTTCCTAAATTCGGTCCTAAAGTGCCGTTGCCGCGGTAACTAGACAGATAAGATAAGATTTTCAAGATAGGAAGTTTCTGTAATACGCCCCCAGGTCTACATCTTCCTTTTGGTGGGAGCTGGAAGCGTGCACGTGGTGTGTGTGTGTGTGTGTGTGTATATGTGTGTGTGTGTGTGTGTGTGTGTGTGTGTGTGTGTGTGTGTGTGTGTGTGTGTGTGTGTGTGTGTGTGTGTGTGTGTGTGTGTATTCCAAAACATTTGGATCTTGTACCTTAATAATGCTCGTCTCTCGGGTCCAAATAAAAGTAATCAAATGTGTGTGTGTGTGTGTGTGTGTGTGTGTGTGTGTGTGTGTGTGTGTGTGTGTGTGTGTGTGTGTGTGTGTGTGTGTCAGGGCTTAACACTAACACACGCCAGGTAGCCAAATGCGGGTGAAAGTCGGCGTTGGCTAGTAGATACCGAAGGTTCACTAGCCATTCTGGCGGGTCCGTTACTATTCTGAATGATGAGGCACCGCATTTTGTAGTTTTTTTCCTCGGACCGTCTTTGCTACAAAAGCAATACAATGCGATTTCGCGAGCCTACAATACCCATGAAGCACCTGTGTCACGTGTCACCTGTGTGTCACGCACTCCAAGAATCTGATAGAGCTAGTCTTGCGAAGAGGAGTGGCAGTGAGTTACCGGCATATCAGCATGCGTTTGGAAATGTCACTGAAAACCTTGTTGTGAAAATAAAGTAGCGAAGTTCATCTCAACTGACCTGTTTTGCGATCTGTCATTAGTACAATACTTAGTAGTAGTGGACATTAAAATGACCAAGGCGAGAGGAAAACACGCCAGTCTGTCTTGTGAAAGTCTCGAGACTAAAGCGCAGTGATAAGACAAGGACACATGCGGCATTAATAATGTTCGGTTTAAAATATTTTCTGATTTGCCTGTATGTCTTCATACCTTAATATTCCTCCATGTTTCTTGTGCTGTTGTTCCCGACTGTCAAACGGGCTTAAACAACGCGCAGTAGTGTAGCCTTCCAGACTGTACAAAAGCATGTCCCTTGCCCGTTTCGCCTCGCGTCCGTTTGTATTTTAAACAACTCAATATAAACGAAATGAAAGGAAGTCGTAGCCCCTTCTGTAGTTACCGCGTCTGTGTGCGCTTTTTAGTGGACACTATAAGAAAATATTCCAGAAGAGGTGTTATTCCATATCCATGACCGAGGACAGGCGAACTTGGCAATGACTTTTGCTATCTACTTTGCTCATCAATTTGGACGGCGATCTCCACAGGTTGGCCAATATGAAGAAAGAGCCTTTCAGATCAAAGACGAAAATATTTTGCTCTATAGTGTAACTTAGCCTACATTTGTGCCCTTCCACAACACTGTGCTTGGTGTTTCTGCATGGTCAATAGGCTATGCCATTCCTCAGATCAGTAAATCTGTTCTTTCCATAGCATGCATGCATGGACCAGTTAATAGGCCTAACAATTCTAATTATTAAGCCCTATTATACTATATTATATTATATTATATTATACTCACCTGTTTACCACCACACATGC
>NC_085858.1:49987955-50000455 GCF_034702125.1 Engraulis encrasicolus | reverse complement strand
GCCACGGCTATCGCCCTCCGCCGCCATAGCTGACGCACACCGCCACCACGGCTGACGCACACCGCCACCACGGCTGTCGCCCTCCACCGCCACGACTGTCGGCCACCGCCACCACAGCTGTCGCCTGTTGCCTATGCCCGCGCCATGCCCTCTGTTCGGGAGGCACCGACACAGCCCAGTTGCATTGCTTGTTGCATTGCATTGGCACTGGCCCCTTTCTGGGTTGGTTGGCCATGGGTGTTTTTCGCCCGATGGCTACATGTGAGTGCCATACCTGCTACTGCTCCAGAGTGGGTTTCTGGCCACAGGTGGCCTCCACCCTGTGGCATGCTTGTTGATGCCACGGCTACTACAGCTGCCACGGCGTGCCGCTGGGCCATACGCACCCTGCCATTCCGGTTTACATGGCTTGCTCGGTTGCTTCGCATGCTTGCATACTTGCTCTCTTGCATGGCTGCATGACTTGCATGAGACCGCATGTGTGCTCCCCGCTCCTCTGCTGTTCTCTACCATTCAGCGTCCTGCGACTGTCTGTCGCTCTCCTGGATACCGCCTGCTGTCGGCTGTTTCATCCATTGGCTTCTTGTGGACGCCCGGGGCACCTCAACCGCCATGACTGCTACAGTTGCGCGTGTTGCTCCGCTTCATGCCCCTCTGTGTAGCTTGCTTTTCCCTACCTCACGACTGGTTCTAGTCGTTCTCCTGGGTTTGGCTGACCGTGGGTGTCTCCACCAGTCAGCTCCTTGCATGCACCGTTGGCGTTTCCGCCTGTACGACTGCTGCTGCTCTGGGTGAGTGGTTTCACACCATACCCTGTTTTATGCTCTTTGGCACTCCTGCGGGACTGTCTGGAGTCTGTTGGCCTTGGCCGGCTTCACCGTGGACGGTTGTGATTGCAGTTGGTGCCTTCGCCTCTTCTGCTGTGGCTTCGGTATAGGCGAGTACATCTATGCAAAAAAAAGACCTAACCCCAAAAAAATTGATACAAAAGGTTTTTCAACTGATTTTGTTACCTCTAAGTGTCCTTAATAACATACTGAAAATCTAGGAAAATCTGACTTCAGGAAAGGTGTCATTTTCAAGATCAAAGTTTTTTTAAAATAAAGGTTACTACATGATAATTACATTGGCATGAACTAACATGTTTTCAGGATCTGTTTGTTTTGAGTGCTGTTTGGGTGGAAAAAGACACTATTGCTATGATAATATCCATGTGTGCTGTTTGTCAGGGCACATCATCAGTGATGAATCATGGTGTCACTAGGTATTTTGGGTCTTTCAGCAGCTGAACTGAATAGACAGGAGCCACTACATGTGTAAGTAGAGGGCAAGGTGAAACGGTTGGTACTGGAGACAGACAATGTCCTGAAAGGACATAGGGCTTTAGCATAGCTTTCGGGTAAGCCAGAGTAGGGCCTGTTGTAGCTTCATAGGCAAGGGTCAGGGCCTTGTATTCAATTAGGGCATGAAAAAGAGGACATGGCTGGGAAACTGAGGCTATGTGGTCAGAGAATGATAGATGGTCATCAACAATGACACCTAGATTTCTTGTGGCCTTATTTGAGGCAACAGTAGCAGAATCCATATTGAGCTCGATATCATGGCAACCTAAATCTTTGGCTGGGATCACCAGCAGTGCATTTGGGCGAGGCTCAACTGAAGGTTGCATTCCTTCATACTTGTGGATAGTTCAGAGAGGCAAGCGGAAATGTGTGTGACCGTGGAGTCATCTGTCACAAAGTAACTGTGCTTCATCGGTGTAACAGTAGTATGAGAAGCTGTGAGAACAGATAACATGGCCCAGTGATGTGGTGTACATGGCAAATAGGAGTCCCAGCACCAGCCCTTAGGACACCTCTGTGGAGAGGCTATGATTTGAGGACAGCTGACCTTGCCCTTGATACATGCTAAGAATGATACCACCAAACTCGAAGAATGTCTGGAAGAACTTGAGACACATAAAACTCAATTATTTATCTAAGAGAGATGTTAAATAATCATGTTTTGAAAAAAAAAATGCTAGCTGGTGTGTCTGCACAAAGATTTTTAGATTTACTACAAAACAAAAATAGATGTCCATAATCTCTTCTGAAGATATCTTCTGGCTTACTAGAAACAAAATAAAAGAGTAATTTTGAGCTTGGCTTTTTCAGATTTTGAGGTTTTGCATTTTGAAATGTAATGCATATTTAATTAGATATAGTCCAATTACTATATTAAAACATAACATTTCAGAAAACTTGCAATACATTTTTTTCTCACAAATATGTGAGTAATCACCGAATTAAGTTTCATGGTGATATTGGCAAGCTAAATTTTTTTGCCTATTCACCTGGAGTGTCTCTTGACCCTAAGCCTATGGTAGCTATGTTGAAAAAACTCATTTCCCAAAGTCAGATTTTACTAGATTTTTAGTATGTCATTTAGCAGGTCCAATAGTAATAGAATCCATAAAAAAACCTTTTGTATCAATTTTTTTGGGGTTAAACCCTAAATGTACTCGCCTAGTATGCAAGTTATGCTCTGCGTCCTGTTGTCCGCTTTTGCCCATTGTCGTACGTCTGGCATGTCGTCGTCCTCCTGACCTGGTGGAGCCTGGGACTTTTTTGCCCCTTGGCTCGCGGAGCCTCTGTGACTGGTGCACGTGTATGTCGGCATTGCTGCCCTGGGTACAGGACCCAGGTGCTTCCTTCATTGTCCTCGACTGTGGCGCGTAGGTCGACTGCTGCACGTCGTCCCCCCGAGCTCTTGGGCTATGCGTGGACTTGCCATGGGCTACTTAAGAGTGCCATTGGTGCCCGCACCACTGCAGCTGCGGCTGCTACTGGTATGTTGGAGCGTTACCGCTCCTTCTCCCATTGCTCTTCATGTTTCCCCACTTCATGTGTGGTATGTCCGGGGGTCAGGATGCCACTCTGACAGCTACTACTGTACGGGAGTGACCCCACTCCGGGCTCTCCCTTCAAGTTTTCGGTGGCTTACGACTGTTCGCTCTGTTGGCCTTGTTATGAATGGTCTCACATGAGTGCTCTGGGCACCGGTAGGCGTACACGCCCCTACGACTGTGGATTCTGCATCTGGCTGGTTCAGCTTCATGCTCTGCCGTCTGCTGCAGGAGCATCGCAGTTGGCTTGTCATGGGCATCTGCGCCCTGTGTCGCGCCCCTTTCCCGCTGGGCCCGACTTGTTGCCGCTTGGACTGTTTACGCGTCTCTGCTGCAGTGGCTGTACCTACTACTGGTTACCCTGCCTGTCCCGCCTGTCTATACCCATGGCCCCTATGTGGCCTTTACTGGTGTTTGGCTGACCATGACGCTGTGCGCGATGGGTCGGCGATCAGGGCTGCGGGAGGCCTCCATCTATGGCCTTGCCGGGTATTGAACCACTTCTGACCGCCCTCCTTGCCTCGCCGGTCAGGGCGTTGATCTGGCGGGGCGCACTGCCCTGGCCACTTAGACACGTCGCAGATGAGCCGATGCTGCATGTGGTTTTGTTTCGCTCACGCTGTTGTTCTCGACCTGGTGCGCTTTGCCCTGTTCTCGACATGCAGACCCCCGGCCTGGTGTCTCTAGGCGTCGATTTCTGCTTATGACCAGCGTACTTGCGGGCATTGGAAGTGGAGGCTCTCCTTCCTTGCTCTCCGCCCCTTCCAGGTGTTGGGCATGCCGACCTCGGCATCCCACGTTGTCCCTCTTGGCCTCCGCTTGCTGAGGCCTCTTTGGGTTGGATATGCCGTTATGGCCCCTGCCAGGTCCTACTGTCGCTGACTGCTCTACATTGCGTCTGGCTACCATGTCCGCCTTCGACCCTGGAGGTGGAACTCGCGTCTGTTCCGCTCTGCCCTTGCGCCGTGGAGTCATGCCCACTGCTGCTGCCCTTGCGCGGTGCGGTCGTGCCCACTGCTGCTGCCCTTGCGTGGTGCGGTCGTGCCCACTGCTGCTGCCCTGGACGGTTGGTCTGCGGTGGCAGTCCAACACTGCCTGCGACCTGTGGGCCCCCTGATGATGGCCGTACCTTGGATGAATGTAGGGACTGGCCATCCTGATTGCCCTCAGACGCTCTCTGGCCGGTCTTGCGGTCTTGTGTGGAGCGGGCGGCTCATCTGTCATGTGCCATGTATGCCGCCTTGAGTCCTTGCCCTCTCTGGGCCTGTTGCAGCGGCTGCTTTCAGGGGCCGACACTTGTCTGATGGGCATGGGAGCAACTTCCTTATGGGCGTCCAGTGCCCTATTGTTGACCTTTTCCGTGGTTCGCCTCTTCCATTGTGGCTACTCCCGTTTGTGGCACCGGGTGGTATGGTACCGCTACGGGGTGGCACATGTGTCCCCGTCATCTGCTCTGTTAACTGCTTACTTGCTGCCCCCTGTGGTTCTCACTCAGGGAGCTCGTGGATCCTTTGGGCCAGGTTACACTGGCTTCCATGTGGCCGTTGGTACGTGCAAGGACGTATACAGCACGGCCTCCTCGGCATCAGGCTGCACCATCGCCTGGTTTTCTTGATGTTGCCCCACCTTACTGTGGTGATGGCGGTCGCTTCGGGCCGTCTCAGTAGCACTGACGACGGGAAGGCACTCCTCATGACTTTGTTGGTATTAGTCATCCAGTGCTGAAAGCACCGCCTCTGGCGGTCAGAAGGAACGAAATAGAACGAAGGTTATGTATATAACCACGGTTCTATGAGTTCCGGATGACCGCCAGAGCTTGGCAGTCACTCGGAGTGTGTTCGAGAAGATTTGCCAAGAGGTCACTTCCTGGGTTCGCCTGTGTTTTAACCCCTGACACGGGGGTCACCGGGTGACGTCACCCAGGTCACGTGTTACTTTGTTGATATTAATTCTCGACCTGCTGATCCGTAAGATGAATATTCAGTGCTGAAAGCACCGCCTCTGGCGGTCATCCGGAACTCATAGAACCGTGGTTATATACATAACCTTCGTTTTCACTCTCCACCTATAGATGAATTCCTAAAAACCATGCAGGGTTTCAAGTTTGAAAAGAACAACATTGACACATTTAAACGAGTCCCAGACCAGGACTGTAAAGATATTGTATCGAACTGAAAAATTGTGATACAGAGTCATGATACTGTATCGTGGTGCAAGCAGGCCGTATCGTGATACACCCTTTCAAAGTCCTGCTACCCTTCAGTCCAGAAAAAATATGCAAAAAGCAAATTAAATAATGTTAAAAAGATACATTTTTTAAAAATCGTTGCGTGTATAGAGCCGTAGGACAAAAATCGTGACAAACCGAATCGTGAGTTGTGTGTGTCGTTACAGCAATAGTATCTCATTTAATGAAAATTAAATAAAAATTTAAACCGCAGGAAAGGAACAAAATTCCACATTGCTTTCAAAGATTTAAATATCTCCAAGTCTCTGGAGAGCAAAATCAGTCAATCCATTTTACTATTGGAGATAGAGGCTGAAGTCAGACAGTTAAAGCAAGTGGAGAGATGCTGCCTCATTTTTAAACATCTCCAGGGCCAACCCAAGACTTTAAAGGGACACTGTGTGAGATTTGTAGTTGTTTATTTCCAGAATCCATGCTACACATTCACTAATGTTACCTCTTTCATGAATACTTACCACCACCATCAAATTCTAAGTATTCATTATGACTGGAAAAATTGCACTTTTCATACATGAAAGGGGGGGGGGGGATCTTCTCCATGGTCCACCATTTTGAATTTCCAGAAATAGCCATTCTTAGCTGCAAAAATGACTGTACTTGGGCTGTACTAGAAAATATAAGTTTATTACTTAGTAAACTATCATGAAAAGGTCAAATTTGGCAATAGGCGACACAGTTTCAATGAGCAGCATAGTTGCAGTACCTTTTCTGACCATTTCCTGCACAGTGTCCCTTTAAGCTAAATTTAATTCGGGGTCCCCCACACCCGATATAGTGGCTCCTGTTTCATTCATCGTAGTAAATGGCACATGAGAAAAAAACAAGTGAAACTAGAGGACAGTTCATTTCTTCCTCGAACTTCGCTGCTCATGGGGGGTGCCCCTGGTGGCTTGGGGGCCCTAAGCCACCGCATAGTTGGCTCGGGCCGGCCCTGCCCATTCCCTATTCAAATTAGGGTTCCCAATCTAAGTCAGATATAAAATTCCATGACCTGTTCCAAGTTCCATGACCACTTCCATAAAAGGAAATGCCATTTAAATAGTTTTTTTTTAAGTGGGAAAACTGAACATTGTTTTCACCCCTAGAGCTGCTCTCTGTCTGTATGAAGGTATACAACCACACAGTGCGAAATGTTGTTGACTAAACAGTAAAAAACAACGTTGTTTACTAAATGAAATAGTAAGCAGGGCTTTTTCTGAACGGGGAAATAGGGGCGCTCCACCCTCATACCTCCGTGGGTGCACCCTCATACTTTTATTTTTATATATATATATTTGAGCGCCCCTAATAAATTTCTCATTCATGGGGGGGGGACACCCCCCTTCACCCCCTGTAACCTGCCATGATGCTCCCTCATGCCAAAAAATCCTAGAAAAAGTCCTGGTAAGCAAAAGAAAATTCCATGATATCATGACTGTGTAATGACTGTGCAATGCAAATGGTCATATTATGCAAAATGGCCAATTTAAGGGAACTTAAGGGGCAGCATTGGTCTGATTGACATACAGTATAGAATGCAGAAATCCGAAGAGAGACAACACAGGAAAGCAAACCGCCCTGGAGGTCTCATCACGTGAGGAGACCTCAGAAAGCCAGACAGACAGGATTTAAGGTCTGGACACAAGAAGATTTTCAAGAAGCTCCTGAAGACCTATGGAGACCCAAGGGCACCTTGCATCCTAGCCAGTCTGATTCGCAAACCACTAATGACACCAGCCTGCACATCTCGACCTGCTCTCTCTTTGCACTGCTCTTTTCATATCCCATGATTGCTGCTGGAGCCTCATTGTTGGGTTTTTTTTCCCGCTCTTAATTATAAGTTGCTTTAAATAAAAACCATCTACTAAATGTACATTATGTGTAAAAATGGAATCAGCCATGGAGACGGCAAACCTTGTGGCAGAGAAAATTGGATGAGATACCGGGGGAAGGCCTAAGAAAGGTTTCGGCCATGGCAGAGAAAGTGCCATTGGAGGGATTGAAATTAATTAAATTTGAAATCATGATCACAATGTTGGTGGCAACTAAATAATTATGAAAACGGAGAAAAAAGGAGGGGAGGGATTACTGGTGATATAAAGTACATTTCCTCTCAGTACATGTAGTTTCACAGTGAAGAATTCATTGAACTTTGGGTCTTGCCATGCATGAACAACATAGGGCTAGGGGCTGTGCAATATATCAAATTTATATTGTGATATCAATATTGCTGTCAAACAATATAAAATTTCATAATATCGAGTTGAAACAATATTTTTGTCATTTGTCTATACTGCCAAAAGGTAGGTTACGCTACACTCAATACATTCCCCTCCACTTGAGCCATTGCGAACACAGAGCAGACTTGCTACCCAACACTCATGCAGAACACCACTGTGTGTTTCTCTATGGCCCTCCACTCACACTGCTGAAGGGAGGGGAGATTGAGAATTGTTTAGCACAATTAAAAGAAATATCATCTAAAAATATTGTGTTATCAATAGTGCTATTGATTTTTCTCATAATCGAGCAGCCCTACATAGGGCATGTAAGAATGCTTTCTCTCAGTTTGACTATTTGGACCATTTAAGCAATTAAGGTTGAAATTATTCAGCATACAGGCTGCATGTGGGCCACATTTACATCAGTAGATCAAAGTTGGTCCAATTGATGCTACCTCATCAATATTTGTCTTGGCTACCCATAATGCATTTTTTTTTTGTCGAGAATTAAGCAGACCAAGACCACGTCTTTGTGGAGGTCTCTTGACTTATATTGGGTACGTCCGAAAGTCCTCACTGCCTTCCTATGTAGAGGGCAAAAAACAGGAAGTGACTACGTTGTAAATCCGAACATCTTAGTAAACATTCAACCAGGAGGCCAAGGGTAGCCCGACGACTTTCTATATCCGGTCATATTTGTAGACCGTGGGAGTTCGGTAACTGCACAGTCATTAGTTATTAGTGTCATCAAGGGCGGCCCCTAGTTGTGTAAACGATGGTGCTGTAGTACGTTCAATTTGTAAGGGATAATTGACGACACGGTGTGCGTATAACAGGAAAAATAATGCACACCAGGTGGTGATGCGGCCACGACGCGAAGCGGAGTGGCCGTTACACCTCGGTGTGCATTATTTTTCCTGTTATACGCACACCGTGAAGTCAATTATCCCGCTTATACCACGGTTGCCACACTGTCTGAAATTTATTTGAGGCATTATTTCGATGCTATAATGGCTAAAACAAAGGTTTTCTGTAGAACGAATTCCTTCCGCCACAAGAAGCTTCTTTTCATAACTTTCTGGCGAACTGCCGTTGCTAATTCTAAATTGAAGGTTGCTACGGCCAAGACACCGTTGATAGTTCTATCGCATTCGGTTGTCAAGTCAAGAGCCAGTCGTTAATTCTATCGCATTTGGTTGTCAAGTCAGTCGCCTCAATGTTCTACCCATTCCATATATGGGCGCGTCTGACTTGCCCACTAGACCATGCTACAGTTGGCATGATTCCTACACATGTACAGATCTCAATAGATTAAAACATGCCTACACATGTACAGATCTCAATAGATTAAAAAAATACCCCGCGCATCTTGGCGACATTCTAACTGCCTCACCTCGCCATTAACTTCATCAAAACAGGCACCTCGTCAATGTGCTCTCCTCCCATAGGAAACTCCCCTTGATTTATTTTCCACTGCGTTCCCATAGTTAAGCCTATTGATCCGAAAATATCCCATACTTTTCACAAGTTACGCTACTCTCTCAACTGATAAACGCTACAACCGCAGGAAACATCTCCTCTCGTGGGGAAGAAACGCCCACGTGAAACGGGCGTCCCTTTGCGCAGGGAATCTCTCTCTCTCTCTCTCTCTCTCTCTCTCTCTCTCTCTCTCTCTCTCTCTCTCTCTCTCTCTCTCTCACAAAGTTGACAGAGTGATGGTCAGTTGGGAGAAATAAACATGTTTCAAATTTGATTAGGCCTACTAAGATTTGCTCCAGATTCACTATACATTGCTGGTGTTTCCAGACGCGCGGTGCCACATGTGTCACTTCAGCGCGTAATGCTTGCAACTTTTTTGTGTGTAATTTATGAACGTGCGTGCCTTGGCGCATTGATACACTGGAGTTATGCGGTCAGAAAAGTGACCTAATAGTGGGACTACTTCAGGTGTGCATATATAGACAGTTAATCAATACCCAATTTAGCGCGTCACAATGGGAGATTCCAGACTGCCGTGGTATAAGCGCTTACTAATGAACTAGCTTTCTACATGGAAGCTACTGGTCAGAGCGACGAGTGGTAGCTACTGGTACCAAGGCACTGCCTACCACAGGTTTCAGAAGTAGCCATGATCTTTGTGGAGGTCTCTTGAATCCACTTGAAATGTTATGCAAAGTTTGATTAATACTTTCACATCAATGAAAAGAGATCGAACTACAAGCGGAGTAGGCAGTATGAATGCACTGTTGTTTAGTTCTCACCAACTGCTGCTGGTGTGAAAGCACCCAACGATAGCTTTTTGTGAGGGGCAAACAGACATCTTTGGGTCTGGTCATGTAAGGACATGCAAACATGTGAGACAGCGCCGGGTGGAGTCATGTGAGCCCGTCTCTGGGGAAGGTGAGACATGCTTTGAGCAGACACACAAAGTCACTTAGTAGGCCCTGTCTGATTGTTTGTCTCGCACGCACGCACGCACGCACGCACGCACGCACGCACGCACGCACGCACGCACGCACGCACACACTGCAAAAGGGGTGGCGGAAGGTTAAACCCACCGGGCTTAGAGTGGGAGGGTGGCAGAGGAGGAATAGATGAAAAGAATGAGAGAGAGAAACAAAAAGAAAAACACATAGGGAGGGAGGGACAGAGAGAGAGAGAGAGAGAGAGAGAGAGAGAGAGAGAGAGAGAGAGAGAGAGACAGAAAACGAGACAGAGAGAGAAAATGAGAGAGGCAGAGGAGCTGGACCGCCATCCCACAGACAAAGAGGTTCAAAGTGGCCTTGATGCGGGAAAGAGGTCAAGACCACAGCACTTTGGTCTTTTCCTGCCCCCCGTTTGAAGTGCGACCCCGGCGGGGCAGTTCGGCTTGACCCGAAGGGTCATGGTTGGTGTGTGTGTGTGTGTGTCCGTGTGTGTTCTCCGTGTCCGTGTGTGCGTGCGTGTGCGTGCGTGCATGTCCATGTCCGTGTGTGTGCATGTGTGTGTCCGTGTCCGTGTCCGTGTGCGTGTAAACTGGTCAGCTTAAGAGAGCATACTTCAGCTGCTTTGACCCAACCCTTCAATTCTGCTCCATTAGCAGGTCGCGGGAGAGGCTAGGCAAGGAGACAGAGAGATGAAAGAGGGAAGGGGAGGAGAGGAGAGGAGAGGAGAGGAGAGGAGAAGGAGAAGGAGAGGAGAGGAGAGGAGGAGGAGATGAGAGGAGAGGAGAATAGAGGAGAGGAGAGGAGAGGAGAATAGAGGGGAGGAGAGGGGGAGGAGAAGGAGAAGAGAGGAGGAGAGAGGAGAGGAGAGGAGAATAGAGGAGAGGAGGAAAGGAGAGGAGAGGAGAGGAGATGGGGATTAGTAGAGGGATGAAGGGCAAAGTAATGTCTCAGCACCCCTGGATTGGTCTGTGTGTGTGTGCGCACGCGCGCAAGTTGACAACTGCAAATGACGCAAACTTCCTCAGCCCCTTCTACTTGTCTCTCTCTCTCTCTCTCTCTCTCTCTCTCTCTCTCTCTCTCTCTCTCTCTCTCTCTCTCTCTCTCCTCTCTCTCTCTCTCTCTCTCTCTCTCTCTCTCTCTCTCTCTCTCTCTCTCTCTCTCTCTCTCTCTCTCTCTCTCTCTCGGCTGAGTTGGTTAACAGGGTTGGCTGAGCCCTGCTGACAGGTGGGGGACAGGGGCTTAGAAACACTGTGTGTGAGGGTCAGTATCCACACGGTGTGTGTGTGTGTGTGTGTGTGTGTCTGCGTGCGTGCTGTGCTTATGTGTGTGTGTGGCCCACTCCATGCTGCAAATCCTTGGCGATTAACCATGCAAAAAAAAGAAAATCTTGTTTTGAGATAAGATCTAGAGAGGCTGTCTGCGGGTAGCCACACTCTGCATGTTTCAAAATAAAGTGGTCATCTCCATCAGCCAATCAGTGGCCAGAGTGTTGTCAGCTCTAGGCCCATGTTGTCATTAGGGGTGTAAATGACAGCCTCCGTGTCTATACGATTCAATATCGATATCTTATTATTCGATTCGATTATTTTCGATACTTAAGAATGCCCCCACAATACGATACGTTACGATTCGATTTTTCCCCAATTACTTTTCCACTTCTATTAAGTTATTGGGCCAGGGTCAGCGATTTGATTATTTTCAATACCTAAGAATGCCTCACGATACGATGCGATTCGATTCAATGATCAGAATATATCACGATATATCGATACATTTCGATATTATTCACATGGAATTATGGCTCACACACAATGGGTACGCTTCCGATGGCCTCACGGCAGCCATCCCACTTCTGACACCATTTGTACTGAAGGGGAGTAGAGATGCCCAGCCGGGACTCGAACCCGGACCGTCTGGGGTAGTAAACTGGAGCTCACCTGAGCGTAGGGCCAGCACCTCCAGCTGTGTGCGTTGCAGGCTGTAGCCCGTCCAGCTGTGCTGTGTCACCGCCAGCCAGTCCAGCAGAGCAGGCATGTGCCTCCGATACACCTCACACACCTCACACACACCCTCCACCTCACACACACCACACATGCACTCCTCCACCTGATGGACAGAGAGAGAGAGAGAGAGAGAGAGAGAGAGAGAGAGAGAGAGAGAGAGAGGGAGAGAGAGAGAGAGGGAGAGAGAGGGAGGAGGTTTGGAAAACAGAGAAAGAGAGAAACAGGGGTAGAATGAGATTAATGATTTGATCATATATACACATAGTATCTCAGTTACTTGGGATGTTCAATTTAATTCGGAATAAAAATGGATTCTGCTAGAGGGAGAGATGCTGAGCGCTATTCTTTGTTGAATAAGTAAACACCAATATACCGATGCTCTTGAAGTTAAAAGACAAAATCCTTTCCTCAAAACTCGAAGGCCGTCGGGCCTACTTCAGGCTACTCTAATTTCCTCCTGGGATCAATAAATGATACCCTACTCTCTACTCTACAACTCTTGCACGCCAACTGGTTTCAACCACAATAGGTCCTCATCAGGGCGTGAAAACGCCTACTACACCTTGTCTCTTTGCAAGACTTGCCTGAAGTAGGCCCAACAGCCTTCAAGATTTGAAAAATCCGTTCTGCTTTGAAAACATCATGTAAACACTTTACAATTCAGAATTTTGTAGACGTAATGTAAATGTTGTAATTGATGTGTATTTGTGTGTACAGTATTATTATGTGCATAAATTT
>NC_085858.1:49975455-49982955 GCF_034702125.1 Engraulis encrasicolus | reverse complement strand
ATGCAGCTGATACCCCGCAAGAACGCTCCATAAAGAAGTCCAGTCGCTAGCATAACTAACACGAAATGGATTAAACAACATCACATTATGATCTTCAGGGGAGATTTCGCATTAAGAATGCCAGTATGGAGATGCCTGTAAACGGTGTTCTACTTGGTGGAGGAGTAGCATTAGTTGCGGAGAGAGTAACACGCCGACTAACTACCAACTCGGACTGCTACCAAGTGTGAATTGTGTATTTCGTTTGGAGTTGTGGGACGCTGGGACGCTCGGAACAGGTCAGGTACCGTGAAGACATTTCCTTTACTTTCTGATTGTCTGGACAACCGGTAAGCTGACTGTTGCTCGTGCTAACCGTGATTACCCACGTCACATTCACACACACACACACACACACACACACACACACACGCACACGCACACGTCTCTTCCAGCCAGCCCAGCCTGTCTGTCTGTACCCCTCTTCCCGTCCTTTTCTTTTCTCCTTTGTTTTGGTTAAACCGGTCGGCCTTTTGGGTTTGTGAAAACTTCTGCTACTAGCTAGAATGGCTGTGTTGGAGGCTGTCCTTGTTGTTTCCCAATTTCGGGATATAAATTAAACACTAAATACCGTTTCAAACGCAGCCCAACTGGTGGATTGGTTTTCTGTTTGCTAGTTTCAACATTTCCTTAATAATATTTTGTAGCCCTACACACCAGAGCCACCGTTACAGCAAGTGTTTTCAAGAATTAACAGGTTGGCAACACTTCCAGTCAATGTTTGAAAAGGAGCTCGCCGAGGAATGGACTCTGATGAGATAATTGATGTATATTTAAAGCCAATATGCATCCCTTTGAATTCAGTTGCAGCGCAAATATAGCTACAAATAAGTTAGGTTGGGTTTGCCAGTCATGATTCATGCGTAATAGTATGCGTAATAGTATGACACCGTGATAGTAGGCCGATCCGTGCAAACGTGCTGTGTTTACTCTGAGTTGGAAAAAATAAAATAAATAAGGAACACCTGTATTTTCTTGGGAACACCTAGATTTTCTTTTCTAGCTACGCCACTGCTCAAATCCACCAGGAAGCCAAGACTACTGCAACACAATACCCCAGTCCTGTCATAAAGCATGGTCCCATGAAGGCTGTATTAATTACATCTTTGAGCTTTTACACTCAGCCATTGATTCAAAGTTGGGGCCGGGGACCCCTGGGGGGCCGCGATGGAGTGCAAGGGGGACGAGGAAAGTTGGTAGGAAGTAATAAAATAAATTATTGAGGAAATTGAATAACTAATGTACACCAAAATAAACCAAAAATGAGCTAAACAATATTCCCATTAGTTAATTTTATATATCCTAGTGGGGCACTGACTCACAGGCCTAGACTATGGTTGTGAAAGGGGGTGCACAGGAAAAGTAGTGCGGCACGACCCATGTAAAGGGGGCCTTGGCTGGAATCTACCAGGGTATGGGGGGGCCTTGGCACCGTTAAGTTTGGGAACCCCTGATTTAAGCATCTGTTAATGGCGGTGTTCTGTCGAGATGAGCTGCTTCGTCGAGATGAGCTCCCGGTAGCCTAACTCGACAGTGGCGCCCTATCTATTCATGCTGCCTCGTCGAAATTGGCTACCTTGATTTTCATTCCGTGGAGACGTTTCAATAATTTGCTGACAAAATATTGATTGTTTATTTTACAATTTACAATTTGAACAGCGTGTCTCGTACGTGCCTTTAGACTTTTCCGAAGAAGTTTCTAATAATAGCCAACTCAATAGGCTGATAGCACACAGCTCCTTTGAAAAAAATCTGCAAATATTTAAATCCAAGCTGAACGCTTCTGTTCCCAGGACATGACACGAGTCATAATCTAAGTGAGAGCTTTTGCTTCGCATTTGGTAGGTCTGCACGTTTCGGGCTTGAAGCATGCGGCATAACGCATAAGAGAAGTTTGATGTGACGTCAGGTGTGGAAAATTGCTTGCATTTTCTTAAACAGAGACATCCTGTCTACATTTTTAGATGACATGGGTTAGTTAGGAGAAACAAAACGCAACGAGAGAAAGGCCTAGGTCAGATTTTCTTAAATCATAGGGTTGATTTATTTTTAGATGTGCAGGCTATTTTAGAATAAGTTTAACGCAGGGTAATTTTGCGGAAGGAAATGGAGAGGGTGCGCGCAAAAAATGACTCAGTGTGGTTGTGCAATGCATCTCTCTCACCAGCGTCTGTGGCACGGATTGTCTCCCTGTTCTGCAAACCTTACACCTATTATTTGTAATACCGTTGCTTGCGTTGTTGCAGTTGATATTGCGCATGTTTAAGATCAGCTGTTTGGTAGCTCAACTCGATGGGCAATCAGCCGCAGAACTCGCTGCGTGGAGGTGCGCATGTGTGTGCATGCTCAGTAGCTAAAAGGAGCTCATCTCAACAGGGAGCTCATATCGACAGGACAGCGGAACAGGGGCACTAATCTGTTGTATTGTATCGATAGGGACTTCCCTTGCTCTCACCACTTAACTACAATCCCAGGACCGACTGAGATAAGTAGACAGTATCAAGGCTTTTGTGGCTACGTCGACAGAGATGAAAAACCTCCCACGTGGTACATTCTCATTTAAATGAACGGTCAACTCTTGTTTCTCTCTCTGTCTCCAGCGTGTTCTTAGTGGTTTGGGAATAAAACTGACATTGCAACAGTGGACATGTACTGCAATTTGTTACAGAAACATGTGCTAGACTTTCACTGCGTGCTGGAGTCTGTTTACTGATTCGGTTCTACAGACTTCCACAAGGTGGTGTGTGTGTGTGTGTGTGTGTGTGTGTGTGTGTGTGTGTGTGTGTGTGTGTGTGTGTGTGTGTGTGTGTGTGTGTGTGTGTGTGTGTCTGTGTGTGTGTGTGTGTGCGTGCACGCGCACATGGCTACCAATGCAACATGACAGGGCATGAGACACACATGTGCACATGTGCACGCACGCACGCACGCACAAGCTCTTAAGTTCCACTCCGAGGCTACAATTTTTTGCGCTAACGGTAAGTAGGTAATTGCACTGTTCCCTCAGCGTGGGCTTTGAACCAGGCGCTGGCACATTCCTCACACATCCTCCATATCCACAATACACAACACCACACACACACACACACACACACACACACACACACACACACACACACACACACACACACACACACACACACACACACACACACACACACACACACACACACGGACACACACACACACAGACACACAGATACACACACACACAAGCACACACAAACACACACACGCGCACGCACACGGACGCACACGCACACAGACACAGACACAGACACGTGCACGTACAAGAGACCAAATAAACGACAGAGAGGAGGTGGAAGAAGACCTCAAAGTTTAAAAGTTTGAAAAAATCAAAGGCTGCTGTCCTGTGTGTGTGCTCGTGTGGGTGGACATGTGGATGGATGAATGGCTGGATGGAGGAGGAGGAGGATGGGCAGGATAATGGAGCATCCTGGGAGGGGGCCAGAGCAGGTGTGTGTGTGTGTGTGTGTGTGTGTGTGTGTGTGTGTGTGTGTGTGTGTGTGTGTGTGTGTGTGTGTGTGTGTGTGTGTGTGTGTGTGTGTGTGTGTGTGTGTGTGTGTGTTTAGCTGACTAATGAGTGGGCTGTGTGAGCCCCACTGCTCCTGACGCACCAGTTACCGTAAGTTTGATTTAAAATTGGTTACAATTGTTCAACACATGTTTGTACAATAGGCAATTAAAAAAAACAAAAAAAAACAAAGATTGGTGAACTCCTTTCTAGATGCGTCCTAGCATCTCTGTAAGAGGGTATGTCCGTCCGTCGGTCCATCAGTCCAACATGATCTCCAGAAATTCTGTGCTCCTGGACACGGATGTTAAGGACACAAAATCTGTGTCCTGGAGCACGGATTTTGCCAAAATTCCGTGCTCCTGGACACAGAATTATTTTCCGTGCTGGACACACAGAAGTGCTCTCTATACTCCCACAGCTCTATGTTTCCACAGTCTTGTGTTTTCTCAGGTTTTTTCTAATTTCAAATATTTTGTCTTAAAAACTTATTACATTACACTACATTACATTACACTTAACTGGCACTTTTATCCAAAGTGACATACAGTTATTTACAGGGTATGGGCTACAGTCCCTGGAGCAGTATGGGGATAGTTCCCTCGCTCAAGGGCATTTCAGCCAAGGAGTGAGGCAGGGAGTGCAGAGGTGGGATTCAACCTGTAACCCTCTGATCTAAAGCCCATCTCTTTAACTCTTAGACCACGGATGCCCACTTTTTAATCCCATTTTGATATGAGTGAGGGCCCAGACCAGTCCGAGGTAGTCGGAGGTAATCAGCAGAAGTCGCGGCGTTTAGTCACGACAAGCGACGCAATGTATGTTTTAGGGCTGTCCTAAATTATTATTTTTCTCCCGATTAATCGATCAGCTATTTTTTTCGAATAGTCGATTAGTGAAAAGATTATTTTTTCAAGTACTCTAGCACTTTAATCTTCAAGGATATTGGGAAAAAAGAAAGAAACCGTTAAAATTAAGTCCCTGAGCTCACAATGAGCTTTAATCATGATATTAGCTTATTTACTCTGAGATACAACGTCCAATTCATACGTGCTGGGCAATTTTAGGTTTCAATTAAGTAATAAAAAGCATTAGTAAAGTAAGTAAAAAAGCACTGAATGAAATGAAACGATTTGTCGACTATGAAAATTCTTGTCGACTAATTTTTTAAGTCGATTATTCACGATCAGTCGTGTGAGCCACCCGTTGCCTTTTGTCCTCCCCTGTGTGTGTGTGTGTGTGTGTGTGTGTGTGTGTGTGTGTGTGTGTGTGTGTGTGTGTGTGTGTGTGTGTGTGTGTGTGTGTGTGTGTGTGTGTGTGTGTGTCCTCTACCCGTCGTCTGGTGTCCTGCTCGGTGGCAAGGCTCTCCACACTGATGAGCACCTTCAGCAGCTGCAGGGCCACCGAGCTGCACTCTCCACCACACACATCCAGGAGGCCCGACACGCACTCCAACACCTGCTCCAGATACACCGCCTGGTGGAGAGAGAGATGGAGGGTGAGAGAGAGGGAGAGAGAGAGAGAGAGAGAGAGAGAGAGAGAGAGAGAGAGAGAGAGAGAGAGAGAGAGAGAGAGAGAGAGAGAGAGAGAGAGAGATAGAGAGGTGAGTTTTGTGTGTGTGTGAAAGAGTGAGTAAGTGAGTGAGTGAGTGAGTGAGTGAGTGAGTGAAAGAAAGAGAGAGAGAGAAAGATAGAGAGAGAGAAAGAGCATGAGAGAGACAGAAAAAAATAGAGGGAGAGAAAGGAGATAGAGAATGAGAAATGGACAGTGTGTGACAGAAAGACAGAAAAAAGTGAGAAAGAGAGAGAGAGAGAGAGAGAAGGAGGACAGAGAGACCAAGAGACAGACACAGTGTGTGATAGAGAGGAAAAGCATGAAGACAAAAAGACAGACAGAGAGCCAGAAAGAAAAGACCGAGATGGACAGAGATGGGCATAAAAAGAGAGAGTGTACATCATGTCAAGGAGGGAGATGGAAAGAGATGGACATAAAAAGAGAGAGTGTACAGTACATCATGTCAAGGAGGGTTTCCTCTATTTTCCACTCCGTCTGCATCCCACCTGCTACTTCCATTGCTCACTCAAATGCCACGACATGTTGTCACCTTCAAGCTTTCACTAGCTCTCCCTCCCTCCTAACCCCTTCTCTCTCACTCTCTCTCCCACCCCTTCTCTCTCTCTCTCTCTCTCTCTCTCTCTCTCTCTCTCTCTCTCCCTCTCCCTCTCCCTCTCCAACCCCCTTCTCTTTCTCTCCCTCTCCCTCCCCCCCCCTCTCTAAATCTCTCTCTCTCAAATGCTACTACATGTTGTCACCTTCCAGTTTTCTCTGGCTCTCCCTCACATCTACCCCCTTCACTGTGGCCCTCCCCCCTCTCTCTTTCACTCTCTCCCTCCACACTCACTCTCTCTTCTCTCTCCTCCGTCTCCTCTCAGTCTCCCTCACCCCCTACTCCGTGCGATGGCTGGGACTGGAGGATGAGTCTGTGTCTGTGTATGTGTGTGTGTGTGTGTGTGTGTGTGTGTGTGCTGTGATTTCCATGCTGTCATTGGGAGCGTGGCCCCTCTTCCTGTTTTGCCGCGGCCTGTCATTAAGGAGCGCTGGGACAGCACAGCAGACGCCTCCAGGTGTTGGCACCGAGCATGCCCGAGGGGTGTGTGTCTGTGTGTGTGTGTGTGTGTGAGAGAGAGAGAGAGGGGCGGGGGGGGGTGAGTGAGTGAGTGAGTGAGTGAGTGAGTGAGTGTGTGTGTGTGTGTGTGTGTGAGAGAGAGAGATCATGTGTGTATGTATCCGTCTGTCCCAGGCATCCATTTCTTTCCTCCCAGACAGTTCACTGACAAGGATTCACAACAGCAAGCCAGCACTTGGCATGGAGAGACAGACCTGCCATCATGCAATTAACACACACAGCAGATGATGTTTAAAATGCAAGGAAAGAACACATTGTGGCCCGAGTCAGTCTGGAAGAACTACTCTAAAACAGAGTGTTAGAGAGAGTTAACACAGACAATAGTTACCTCATGGAGAAGTGTTAGGCAGTCAGACTAAACACAGGGGAAGAGACAGGCCAACTCAATTACGGTGTCTCAAATTCATCCGTTCATCCATCCATCTGTTTTTTGTTTTTGTTTTTGTTTTTTAAAAGGTGCACGGTGTAGGATGGTGGCCAGAGAAGGTATTGCAACTGTGCTACCCACTGCCAATTTTGATCTTTTCAAGAATATTTACTAAGTAAAAAAACCTAATATTTAGTAGTATGACCAAAGCACAATAAGTTTAGCACCTAAAAACGTAAAAAAAAATCAAAATGGCCCACAATGGAGGAGACCCCCCCTTTTCATGTACGCAAAGTGCAATTTTTCATTATCAATACTTAGAATTTTATGGTGGTGGTAAGTATTTGTGCAACAGCTAACATTTCTGAAGGGGCAGCATGAATTCTGGAAATAAACTACTAAAAACATGACAGAGTGCACCTTTAAATGCACTTGCACCAAGTAGTCTTCATTCTCTCTCTCTCTCTCTCTCTCTCTCTCTCTCTCTCTCTCTCTCTCTCTCTCTCTCTCTCTCTCTCTCTCTCTCTCCTCTCTCTCTCTCTCTCTCTCTCTCTCTCTCTCTCTCTCTCTCTCTCTCTCTCTCTCTCTCTCTCTCTCTCTCTCTCTCTCACACACACACACACATACACGTCAGGGGTAAGATTATATATTATAGTATATGATGACTACATGTAAACTTGAGAATGACACATGAACATGCATGCATGCAGAGACATGTATGCGCACACACGCACGCACACACACACACACTAGGAATAGCACAAGCCAACAGGCAAATATTACATGCAAGACAACATGCAAGCTTTCCACATGTGTATCATGTGTACACATACTGTACATGCAGACAGCATATACAAACATGCACAAACATACATA
>NC_085858.1:49942955-49962955 GCF_034702125.1 Engraulis encrasicolus | reverse complement strand
AACTATGCTTTCGAGAAACGCACCCCTGCAGGCAGAAGCTGTCTTGAGGCGGAGGGCAAAAGGGGTCCCACATGGCTCAACGGAGTTCACCATTTCAACACATCTCAATACTCGACTACAGGTGCCATTCCGGTGTTTAACCCATTAATACACCGCGTTATAAATGTACTGTTACCAGAATGGCAATTCCCAAGTCATTGTGCATTACTAAAGGCCCTGTGTTATGTCATACTGTAGTAGTGTAGCACTATTCAATGACCATTACAGCGTGCCACTGGAGGTACGGCGACGTGCATTAAGGGGATACGTGTTTTGTAAAGATCCAAAACTACAATGTGGTACCTAATGTTGGAAAGGAAACCTTCAACGCAAAAATTAGTTTGAAAAGGTATGCACAACATGGTAACAAGACTGTTAAAACCATGACATGATACCTGTTAGTGGTGTGCATTGGCTCTGCCCTCACGATTCGATTCGATTATGATTCAGGATGTAGCGATGCATTGAATTGCATTGAAATGCATTACATCTGAGAGCAAAGCAAATTTTTCATCAGTCATGATGAGGCAATACAAGCAGTCAGATACTGAACAACATTTTATTGGCTTATCAGTCTTACAGTTTTCAATGCTTTGAAGTGCATTTATTAAATTTAACATTCATTTGCCCCGGAAATATCCACGGAAGTAATTGAAACTTGAAAAAATATCCTGCATCGATCATAGCACTTGCCGCATTGAATTGAATTGCCCTGCCCCGCATTGCGATGCATTGCTGAATCGATCATTGCTGACACCACTAATACCTGTTGTACGGGATGTCATCATTCTTGTGACAATTTGACGTTAACCACGATGGCATCACCTGACATTGTCTTCACCACAACCGCTGTCTGTAACTAGAAGCACTCAGAGAGCGCAGATCTCCGCCAAGGAAACTGCTTGATACATTTGACCATGTTACACCCTGTCTTTTCTGCCTTGTTTTTGTGCTGTTCCTGCATTTCAATTTCTGGTCAGATAGTCTAGATAGTGAAGAATCTTTTGAAAAGTCCTGGTTCCGGTTCGTGATCACCACCAGAATGTAATCACTTGTTCCTTGGGTCATTACTAACAGCTCCACAAAGTTTCGCCCAAAACAGTTGATTAGTTTTTTTTAGAGTTATCCTGCTGACAGAATCTTTTAAAAAGTCCTGGTTCCGGTTCGTGATCCGGATCACCATCAGAATTTAATCACTTGTTCCTTGGGTCATTATCAACAAACCCACAAAGTTTCGTCCAAAAATGATGATCAGTTTTTTAGTTATGCTCCTGACAAACAGACAGACAAACAAACAGACAGACAAACCAATGCGACCGAAAATATAACCTCCTTGCCGGAAGTAAATATCATTTCCATCATTACATCCTCCTCACTCCTGCTGATGGCAGGTGTCATAACATGCTTTTGACACCCTCATGCATAGCAGTTAAGTAAAATGCATTCACCACATTCTGTTAATATCCCCTGTTATGAAAGAATCTGTTATGATTCCCCTTCTACACAGACCAAAATGTTGGCAATATGTACGTAAATTCACTTGGAAAGAATTAGAGTAACATCTACCCCATGGCTGTTGTGACAAGCGGGTGTCAGCTATGGGCATCAAAGTACTGTGGTCTTATCCTACTCCCATCATAGCTTAATATTCGGCAGATTCGCCAATGGCAACATCAATCGATATAGCTCATACCGCACAACGACATGCGTGGGAATCAAACAGGGACAATACAGCAGGAAGCAGTTTGTCTTACTCGCCACATTAATGCATCAACATTCCAACCCGACACCCCCCCACACGTCTGACAGGGGACAGCTGTGTCCCTCCCTGAGACCTTGTCCTAGATCTGGGGACACAGGCGACGCCCAGGCAGTCGCTGTGGGTCCAACCCAACAAGCAGGTGTGTCCTGATGTTTCAACTACAGACCTCATGGCACCGCACCGGACCCCCCACCAACAGCAGCAGAGCGGGCCTTTGACAAGAGGGAAAAAGCCGCTCTATTTCTTTTCTTCAGGAGCACGCTGGCTGGCAGAAAATAATCCTGTTGTGTCAGCAGCGGGAGGCAATAAAATCAGATTAAGTTAAATATTTGGGTGTTGACACGAGTATGTGTCCATCCATACTGCCCTACAATATCAGAACGCAGTATCTTGAAAATGGTCGAAAATGGGTTTAGACCGGAAATTGGCTTTAAAATACCTTCTTTTTCTTGTGTTAAATTTTTTTGGCCCAACTTGGTCCCGTTTCGGAAAAAAACGCAAAAAACTGATTATAATGCGCTTTTTGGTTTTAGGAGGTTACGTGTTACTAGCCAAGAACGCAGTATAATGCGAATTATACTGCACTTCTCCATTGACACCGTGGTTTTGGTGTAGACAGTAATACCACAACAGAGCGCAGTATAATGATTTTTCAGCTAAAAAGTAATGAGAATGTTGTTTTTTTTGCTTTTTTCTTGCGTGCATAAATTTTCACCATAAAAAAGTATTATATGGAAGTGTCATCACCACTTTACCTCCAACACAGTCGCGTGGACAGAAAGGAAACTTTAAAGCCTTTTTTCTCAGTTTGGCATTTTGAATTATACTGCGTTCTGAAATTGTAGGGCAGCTTACCCCCCCTGTGCCACCGACAGGCACAGATGAAGTCCACAGGTGGTGGGAGACTGGCAGCCTTCTATGTGGAGAGAAGGCCACATGTGACCATGGACTTTTGCAATACTCTATGAAATATCTAGCTCAATATCAGCAAAAGTTCCATATCAGCAATCTATTTTTTGATGTGTACTGAATCTTAACAGCTTCAGTCTGGATGGGCTGGCATGGGAAATGTTTTCTTTTTCCTTTTTTGCTGTAGCCATGCATATGACTCAAACAACCTTTACTTACTTCTTCACATGCAATAAAAATCATGTTGTTTTAATATGCGTCAGTATCAAACATGAATCTGGTCAAGAAAAAACAGAAATCTGACACCTCCTAAAGGAATAAGAGAAACGGTGCCTGATTGGTAAGAAATATATAGAGTAAGAAAACAATAACAGCTCCTAAAAATACATATGCCTATATTATGTCTGGATCACGCACATCACTCTTCAACAGCCAACATATTTGAACTTGAATCAATGTGGAAAAAACACACAACTCCAAACCTGCATACTTGTTTAGGCTTCAGAAATCAGCCAAATAAACTCTTTTTTTCCTCCTCTATAGCCTATATCTTTAAAGACACACTGTATTTACTTTCCGCCTGTCCCAATCTGTGCATCACTCTCTAAAAAATCCACAGAAGCAAAGTGTCAGAGTGTGGTTTTCAACATGCTGAATTTCAATATGCTATTTTTTTAGCAGGGTATTTTTTTCTCCTGCTAGGTGTAAACGCAACATGTGGATAAAAAAAATCCTCCATTGTAACAAATGCGTTTCAGCTATCTAAACAGGATATTTTTTTCTCCTGCTTTTTATACCTGGATTTTAAATATCTGCTACGTGGAAACGGAAGGTCAAAACCAATGCAAAACCAATGCAACCAGGAGAAAAAAATATCCACATATAAAAATATCCAGCTACGTGGAAACAGCACCTAAGGTTCTACATACAGTAGACTCCTATGAGCCTCCGGAACCCCCAACGTGATGTCATAATAGTATATTTTCTAAAAATGGTAAACCTGCAACCCCACCTTTAAGTCCATCTTCCAATTCCGCACCCTAACTTATACAGTAAATGATGATTGTTAATTATTTCTTGTAATTTTACAACATTCTGACTTCAACCTCGGCCTGGCCTGGCCGGTTCACCTTTCCACTTTCGAATCAAAGTTATTTAACCGTTTCCACAGCAACAACCTCTCTACCCCTTCCACCCTCCCTCCCTCCCTCCCTCTCTTCCCCCTTGACACTCACGTGCTTGACGACGTTCTTCTCGTCGTCGCTGCATGCCCGGTACAGTGTGGCCAGTAGGGGCTGGAGGTGCTGAGTGCAGTGGTCCTCGGCGTGCAGCAGTAGCAGCTCCAGCAGCTGGGCCGTCTTGAGCCGCGTGGCCACCAGCCAGTCCCCCGCGTCCCTGCCCACCGCCGGCATCAGCCGAGACAAGTTACGCACCACCAGCTCCCTGCAGCCCAGACCCGGACGCTCCACTGCAGAGGGAGAGGGACATAGGTGGACACACACACACACACGTCATGTACCATGGTACAACATTGTTGTGTCTGATCAGTTGAAGCAGCTCATGTTTCAAGGATGTATTGTAGACATTCCAAATAGTTGCCATAGACACCATACCACAGAGAATTCTTACAGGTTTGTTAACATCAAATCCAGGCAAATGTTACGCTTACATTAATTTACTATTAATGACATGTTTCTATGGATTTAAAAAAAATAATAATAATTAATGGATATTGATTCTTACTCTCCAATATCTTTTCTGCCTTATCAGTCCATCCTATCAAAAAAAAATCTCATCAAAATATTTCAAATGAGGGAAATGGAATAAGTCAAGTCAAGTCAGCTTTAATTGTCAGTTTCTTCATATGCACAGGTCATACAAGGAAATTGAAGTTACGTTTTCTCTCTTATACCATGAAAGGACATAGACATGCACGGGACTGATATTTACAGACTAACATCAAAGTGCAAGACAGGACAAGTAACAGTGATAGTCCAATACCAATAAAGAGAATAACTTGCAAAAGCATCCAGATATTACCCACTCTATTTAAATAGTGAGCAAATTAATTAAGGCCTTGGCAGCAAATCAATGACTCAGCAGCTGTATACAGACTGTCACAGCACTGGCAATATAACAAACGACGTCACATTTCATTGTGTTCGAGAACATGACATTTCAATTTGTTGAAATGTGCACAGACCATGCCATGGTGTCCCTGTGCCGGTATCCGGTAATAGACCCCCAATGCTACTTTTAGCTCCGGTATTGACAGGACTATAGGGTTTCGTGACGTCTGCCTGATCAAAGGTGCCGTGGGTCCTTTGGGAGCCGAACTGTGTCGGTCCTTTTCGGCTTATCCATCTATCTATCTATCCATTTGTCTGTCTGGAACTCTGTCTGTCTGTGTGTGTCTCTCTGACCCCTGTAATGAGAGAGGAAGACAGCCAAGCAGGAGACATAAATCAGCAGGGCAGCGCGGTTGACAAGACCCAACAGGCCCCTCAGAGCCCAGAGCCGGCCTGGCTGATAAATGTCTAACGCTGAACCTCACTGCAGAGGGACGCCTGGATTTATGGCCCTCCGTGTGTGTGTGTGTGTGTGTGTGTGTGTGTTTGTTCATGTATAGACAATCTATGACTCTAAGCAATTCCCTTCTGTGTGTGTGTGTGTGTGTTGACATTCCTTGACCTATAGTCCTGTGTGTGTGTGTGTGTGTGTGTGTGTGTGTGTGTGTGTGTGTGTGTGTGTGTGTGTGTGTGTGTGTGTGTGTGTGTGTGTGTGTGTGTGTGTGTGTGTGTGTGTGTGTGTGTCGGTGTGTGTGCATGCGTGCGTGCGTGCACATATATACACACACACCAGAACAGTCCTTTCACCTCCACCTTCCTCCCTTAACCTTTAGTGGTGCATCCCACGTCTGTAACACCATTTCCAGCCTCGGCTACCAACCCCACCCCACCCCACCCCTCTCCACCCGACTCTCCTACCACCATGCACCACAGCCTACTGCCCCCACTCCTCTACCACCATGTAGCACAGCCTACTGCCCCTACTGCCCCCCTCCCCACCACTGCTCTATGCCCTCCGCGTAGGGGGCAAACCTCCGTGTGAGCGAGCAGCCGGCCCAGTCTGCCCTCCTCCACAACCAGGCAGATTCCAGATTCCTCAGATGCCTCTGGATCTAATACAGCATGTCGTGCAGACTCAGACAGACCCCCATCAACCACTTGAGTCACACAATAAACTGCTGAACCGACCCCCCCCCCCTGGTCCTCTGCAAAAATGCCAGCCCCATGAAATCAGAACCAGTTGAGGGCAGCTTGCAGACGTTTAATGTCCCGGCTATTACACAGAGAGAAATATTCCATTACACGTCATTTATACCATGCCCTTTATCCAGGCTAACTTATGGTGAATTAACTACATGGGCAGTCCTCTGTCCTTACAGCTATTTGGGTTTAAATGCCCTGCTTAGGGTCACAATGATGGCAGAGACCCTGGGATCCCACTTGTAACTATCTGTTGTTTCTTTTGCAAGGCTTAGCGACTGGCCACTAACAACCATCATCATCATCATCATCATACACTGACAAAACACAGATCTAGATAATAGCTTGTTATGAGAAGTCTACAAGGAAAGTTTCACAAAATTACATTTTTGAAGTTTCTCCCCACTATCGGTACCGTAGTTGCATTCAACCCCAGCTTATAAAAAAGGAATACAGTGAATACACCAGCACAGCCTTGAGATAGAAACCTTTTACAATAGAGATCACAATGGGGGAAAAAGAATATGGGGAAGACGGGGAATAAATTCTACAGATCGGAGACTCGACCAACTAATGGCTAATAGTTTGTTTACGACATGAAATTAGCGAAGCAAATATGGAATGGACCCATGAAATCTAATGTCATGACATCAAGCACTTTTGCATCACAGAGAGAGTGATGGCTAACGCTGCAAGACCATCTCCAAGCCAGCAGTTCATGGAAACAATTAAGATTTCAAAGCCAATGTTCAAGAGTTTGCAGGTGTTTCCAAGTCACAGATGACTTTAAGACTTATTCTGTTCACATGCAGCATTCTGTGCAAAGCAGACGCTGCTCTGCAAAATGTGAAATGAGGAATTCCATACTGTAAGTACCAATTGATGTGTAATCTCAGGAAATGTGGAAAAGTCTGTCTGAACATGTATCAGTGCAAGACCTGTTGCATTAGAGCTCGTTTCTAAAATGTACCTAGGAAGGGGATGCTGAAATAGTGAAATGAACAAGACTAGTCAGTAACTTAAAGAAAAGTAATTTAATTAGTCTTCAACCATACACATTTGTCTATTTTTTTTTCTTTTGTGGTCCGTCTTACCATTGGACAAAGGCAACTATATCTTACACTACAACAAACAAGCACTTACCCAGGACAGTATATGACAAAACAGTTGACTTTGTGGTTGTGGGCAATAGATTGGTAATGACAACATCTCTACTTTGGAGGAGCCACAGTACAGTAAAAGATAACAGTGCCATACCAATATTTCGATGCGGCAACACCACTTTAATCAAAGCCATTTGTTGTTGTGTGTTTTAGACAGCGTGAAGCAGCCACAGCTTTCTCCCATTCAGAGTTGCCAGATTGGACGTGTTCCCGCCCAATTGGGCTGCTTGGGATGGCCGTCTGCGGGTAAAAGCCGGAAAAATCTGCCATTTGGTGTTTTTTTTCTCCTGCAGTTTTATGCCCACAGAAATCATTGAAATTTGTTGAAATTGGGCGGAAATGTATCACCTCTTGGCGGTTTTGGGCACCTTTTGGGCGGGATTTGATCAGACACATCTGGCAACACTGCTCCCATTGCTCAACTGTATGTCCCCATGGCTGTTGTTGCTCACATGTTTTCTGTGTTGCCACTCCAATCTGCATGAATAAAAGAACTTGTGGTGCTTTCATACTCGTGCTTTCAACTGAGGCAACTCATTACACTTTGCCCATGCTCTTTAAAAATCTCAATGCATATATCGTGTATCAGAAATTGATCAAAAAATACCAGAATATTAGTACGGTATTTGGTCAATATTGCCCACACCCACCCTGAATAACAGACGACTATGTTATGAATAAGACGCCATCTGAGGATTTTTTCCCCCACGTATTGTTCTAGTTTACGTGAATGCAGTCCATCAGCTTGCGTTCGTTCATTGTGGGAGGAGATGTGGTGTGTCCGACCCTGCCCATCCCTCCCCTCCCTCTGGCAGAGAGTCGTCCGCCGCTTCCTCGGCCCGGAGCCAAACTCGCCGCCTCATTACACCGGCAACTAAGCGCTGCTGATAACCGCTAATAAGCACCTGGACGCAGACAGATGGCTGCTCTTCCCTGCCCTCCCTCTACTTGGCCCCGGTGGAGCACAGGGGGCGTGGCGCCTCAATTGGGGGGGTGGGGGGGGGGGCTGCTGGAGGCAGCCCAGCACCACCCCAGCACAACCCACCACACAGCACCCCACGCCATCCCTACCTTGACTTTACTTTCTCAGCCCCTCTCTCTCTGCCTCTCTCAGGAGGAGGCCGAGGGGACTCAAAGGCAGCCCCAGTGATGGCAAGAGCAGTCACTATAATACCACACCACACCACACCACACTACAACCCGTCCTAGCCCACCTCACAGCACCCCATGCCATCCCTACCTCCCTCTGCCTCACTCAGGAGGGCTGAGGGGACTCTTGAGTAGCATCCAACTGCAGTACAACACCCCACCCACCCCACCCCACCCCACCCTACCCTAGCCCACTCCGGCCCACCACATTGCACCCCATGCCATCCCTACCTTGGCCATGCTGTCTCCCCCCTCTCTGTGAGACTGCATAGTGTAATCACTCCATGTTGGTAACATAGTCAAGTTATGTGGGTTGTATGTAATATACAGTATATTAGGGATGCACCGATACACATTTTTTCACTTCCGATCCGATCCCGATATCTAAATTTGGATATCTGCCGATACCGATACTACTCCGATCCAATACCAAAACCTCATATATGCATGAATTTCAACTAGAGGTAGGCTCAAGATGACTATTTGGTCAGAAAAGGAAGTCAAAAGAACAGGAAACGAATTCATAAGTAAAAGTATCAAGTAAAAAAGTAACAATCCCATCCTAAAAACTAATATGCAAGTGTTATGACTTCAAATTAACATTACACCTGGCTCAATATCAGTCCTGGGAAAATTCCGATACTTTGGGAAAATCCCGATCCGATCCGATCTCTGAAAATATGTTGATATCTGAACCCGATACCGATACACCGATACCGATATCCCATCCCTAGTATGTATGCATGTATGTCTGTATATAGGCCTGTGTAATCCGTTTTTGTCAGTTGTGCAATAGTCTTGTGATGTGATGTTATGTGTACGTCCTGTCTTAAACGAGTCTTGCTCAGGGCTGCAAAATGAATTTCAGTGTAAACTGACAATAAAGTATTAATCGTATCGTATCGTATCTCTGTCTGCCTCTCTCAAAGGCAGCCTCAGTGACGGGGAGAGCCGTCACTCACTGCCCCACCTCACCTCAGACCACTCCGCCCTACCCCATGGCATTCCTCCTACCTAGCCTGATTATCATCGACCGTCAAATCTCTTCGAGACTTGGTCTGACCAAGAGCATAACAATTAACATTTCCCAAACGGCATGGTTGACCTGCCTCCCTTGGTTCATTATGGCTGTTTGCTTCCCGACAAAGTAAAAGGAGTTCCCATATTTTCTGGGAACTCAAAAAGTACTTGACTTAACATGACTAGTCGCAACGCTGAGAGTGTTGCGTCACTAGGAGGGCACAGCCTGGCTAACACCGCCCAACCCTGTGGCAATCCTACCTACCTTGGCCTTCCTGTCTCAGACCCCCCCCCTTCTGCCTCACCCCAGAAGCACCTCCAGGGTACCATCAGTCATATACAGGAGACCGCTGCTGCTGATTCGGCAGCCCAAGCACTGCACTTTCAGGGCTTCAAAGCTAACTGTGTGTGTGTGTGTGTGTGTGTGTGTGTGTGTGTGTGTGTGTGTGTGTGTGTGTGTGTGTGTGTGTGTGTGTGTGTGTGTGTGTGTGTGTGTGTGTGTGTGTGTGTGCGTGTGTGTGTGTGTAAGGGTGTTTCTTCCGTGAAACTATCAATATTAACCCATACCCATCAATCCAGCATAATTGGGCCAGAGGGGCGAGGTATTCATCATGGATAATGTCACTCCACTACCATCCATAACACAGGGGAGGGGGGAGAACAACCATAATCACCACACTCAAGCCAAACAGCATAATGAGCCCTGAAGTGCATGGTCAGCAAACAGCTGCTACTGAGACTTAAGAAGGGAAAGAACACCTAAAGAACAACCAACAGTTTTACACTGTTAGTTTTAAAAAAGAAAGTAGAAAAACATTTTTTTAATACAAAAATAAAAATTCAAGAGGAAGTTGTAGAGTAGTTGCATATTTTAGCATATTTTAATATTCCTAGTTGTGGACTTGTTGACAAAAGATGGCTAATTACTAGCTACGCGGTATCTTGAGATCTTATCTATATGCGACAACAAATAAATGACGTCTATATTCGTTTTGTTTTTTTTAGTGGTGGGCCGTTATCGGCGTTAACGTGCTGCGATAATGTGAGACTCTTGTCGCGCGATAAAGAAAATATCGCACGTTAATCTATTCTCAAAATAGGCTATAGGTTTGGAGTTTGGGTATGCACGTCACCATAGCGTTTAATTGACAGACGCTTTTAGACTGCGCTCCAGTCGCTTCTCCTCTCTCCACCTGTTGTTTCAGCAGACCTACTAAATATGAAATGTTTGCATGCTGAAAACATTAATCCCTCTGCCGTGGTAGTTGTTGCTTGAGTGCTTTTTCATAAGTGGTAGACTAAAGAGAGATTATTGTTTGAGGTGAAGCATAGAGAGACATTATTGTGTGTGAGTAGCTACCAGCCCGACAAGTAGCCTACATTTCCTCACGCATTGCATAGAATACATAAACAACTACCAGAAATCTTCCCTGTGCTATAATTGCAAAACATTCCGTGTGATAGTCCTATGCATTTTGAAGATTGTCAAACTGAAACTGTCAATATCTACTCTCGCTGAATGTTTGTGTTGCAATCGCGCACATTTGCGATTCAGTGAGATATTCTCATGTCCGACGGTAATAAACCTCGCGGTTGTCGCGCTTGACTTTTTTTTTTTTTGCAAACTGAATTCATGTCGAGTTGTAACTCATCTGGCATTCTAACTCTGAGAACAACTGTCAAATCGCCGTGTGCCAGTGCTGTAGGTTCTAGATAGGCATATCCAGTAGCCTGGCTCGGCTGAGGGCTGCTGTGCCTACTACGCGCAGAGCTCCTCCCTCTCTTAAAGGAGCCGCTGCTCCTTTTAACAGTCAGTGGCAGATTCTCTCTCTCTCTCTCTCTCTCTCTCTCTCTCTCTGTGCCCATTAGAAATGCTGAATTGTTGAGGTAATATTGTTTAAATAGCCTAAATGTTTGATAGATTTATCTGTATTTGCCTCTACAACTTATAGCGCTGTTCATTTTGAAATTTCAGTATCTTATAACTGTAAATGCTTCCTAACATATTGGACACACTTTACACATATTGCTGTGATTTTTTAATCTCCAAGTATCAACATGACCATTTTTTGAAGATGAGATGCATTTTGGAAAAAAAGATTAGCTCTGGTCTAATGAGCTCTGTCTTAAGAAACCCCAAGGTTTTTTTCGGCATTATTTCGCTATCGTGCCTATTCTGAATGAGCCATTTTGATATAGATTAATCTAGATCAATCTATGCCCACCCCTAGTTTTTTTTCAATCGACATGTCAACTTTATCAACGTGTTGCCTCCAACCCAACTAATTAGTTGCTGCAGTAGTTGCTAAGCATAACAAAGTTAACTCATAATTGTGTAGACTAGATGACGCACAATCCTACATATGCACAGGCACACCGGTTCAGTCGGCACTGCGGAGCAATATTGGTTCTGATAATTTCACATGTGTGTGTGTGTGTGTATATACTGTGTGTGTGTGTATATACTGTGTGTGTGTGTATATACTGTGTGTGTGTGTTAGTGAGTGAGTGAGTGAGTGAGTGAGTGTGTGTGTGTGTGTGTGTGTGTGTCCGCCTCACCTCCTGAGGGATAGTGCTGTGGAGGGGTTAACAGGAAGTCCATCTTGTCCTTCAGGTCTTCCTCATTCTCCTTCTCCCACTGGGCACCCACTCGCCTCCACAGGTCCGCTGTTACCTGTCTGGGAATATCGCCATTTACATCATTCACTAATGCATGATTTGTCTTTCATGCCTTTATGTGTTTGTTAATCACAAGGAATGGTTTTAAGAAGACAGATTTCTTCAAACAGGTTTTGGGAAAGAAGGTTCCACTTATTTATTTTAACATTATATAGTACAGTATATCATTATACAGGTATGTTAGTGATAGGAACTCAACATTAAATATTTAATGCACTGTAAGTGTGTGTGTGTGTGTCTTCCATGAAACTATCAATATTAAAGGACCAGTTCAGTCAATTTCAACATGCAGTTGTAATGCTCACACTACCCTAGACTTGTCAGTACCTGAGATTTTTTTTTTCTTCTTTAGCCTTTTCCGAGATCCTGGTCATTGTAATGGGGGCAGCGCTTTGTTTACATTTCAAAAAAACATTTTTATTTATTCCCAAAGACATCCAAAAGGTTATACAACATCAGCAGACAACTGGGTCATTTCACGTGAAATCAGACGCTTTGGGACCCGACCGATCCGGATTTCAATCATACTTGGTGTGCCTTTTTAGTAGCAAGGTAGCACCCCAGAACTGCATTGGTTTGAATCTGACACTAATATTAAGGGAGAAACAGACTAGGAAAGGTTCACATTTTAGGGTAGGACACTATACATTCAGCCTTGAATATATCAGTCAGTGTTAGTCACAAAAAGATGCCTGTGGTATTGTTTGAAAGCTCTTTTCTGGCTCTACATATTACACAATCAGCTTGGAATACAACAACTCTCAGAATATGAATTATGATAAATTGAAAAATTAAAAATTGAATATCTAAAAAAACTATATTTTAAAATGGCCACTTCCTTGTCCAAACGTAGCCGGCAATGTCATTAGCAACACCTCAAATGCTGGTGTTCGGTTCTTTATTCATTTCAGAGAGAATTTGACTCACAAATATGGCATCATACAGACCACTTACTAATAATATGGTAATACCATAGTAGCATCACATGACAAAACAAAAACAAAACAAAAATGGTCAGTTTCCATGGTCCCAGGTTTCAGAAACTAAGGCAGATGTCCATTTATACACACCAAATGATGATATGTGAATGTTTGAACATTCCTTCTCTGTGTACCTGTGTCATCTTCCCTTTACCGTACTTTAAAGAGATATTCAATGGCTACACTCTCATTTTGTACTCTAAAGAACCGAACACCAGCATTTGAGGTGTTGCTAATGACATTGCCGGCTACGTTTGGACAAGGAACTGGCCATTTTAAAATATAGGTTTTTTAGATATTCAATTTTTAATTTTTCAATTTATCATAATTCATATTCTGAGAGTTGTTGTATTCCAAGCTGATTGTGTAATATGTAGAGCCAGAAAAGAGCTTTCAAATAACACCACAGGCATCTTTTTGTGACTAACACTGACTGATATATTCAAGGCTGAATGTATAGTGTCCTACCCTCACATGTGAACCTTTCCTAGTCTGTTTCTCCCTTAATATTAGTATCAGATTCAAACCAATGCAGTTCTGGGGTGCTACCTTGCTACTAAAAAGGCACACCAAGTATGATTGAAATCCGGGTCGGTCGGGTCCCAAAGTGTCTGATTTCACGTGAAATGACCCAACTAGCAAACAGCGGTACCTTTTGGGAAAATATTTGGAGTAGGCCTATGGTGCATTTTTTTAAATGTAAACAAACACTGCCCCAATTAGAATGGCTCATATCTCGGAAAGGGCTGAGCCGAAAATGTGCCATCACCGGGTACTGACAAGTCAAGGGTAGCGTGAGCAATACAACAGCATATTGAAATTGACTGAACTGGTCATTTAACCCATCGCCATCAATCCTGTGTAATTGTGTGTGTGAGAGTGTGAGTGTGTGTGTGTGTGTGAGCGTGAGAGAGAGAGAGAGAGAGAGAGAGAGAGAGAGAGAGAGAGAGAGAGAGAGAGAGAGAGAGAGAGAGAGAGAGAGAGAGAGAGAGAGAGAGAGAGAGAGAGAGAGAGAGAGAGAGAGAGTGAGTGAGAGTGAGTGAGAGTGAGTGAGCTTGTTTACTGGATCTCTGGGATTTCATCATGGTAGGAGCTGAGCAGCAGAGGGATGAGCTTGTGGAAGTAGGAGTATCGGTCTCTGAGGTTCAGGAGCCAGTCACCCACCACCAGAGTCACAGCTTTTCGAACCTGCCAAAGCAGACAAACAGAACACATTCACACATTACTGTATACTATAATATCTAAACAATGACCAACACCATAAGATGTACCCTCATAAACAGGTCACTCACTCGCTCGCACGTACGCACACACACACACACACACATGGCCGTGGACTGACATGTGAGGGGGGGGGGGGGATGGACTGAATTGAAACAACACGCAATTGCTCTACTCAGACAGCTGCTAGTGTAACAAACACAGTGTGTACCTGCGGGGAGTCATCAAAGAGTCTCTGGGCGAGGTGAGACAGCACGTCGTCCACATTTTTACCCGTTCCATACTGGATGACTGCACCGGTGGCCTCGATGACTGCGACTCGCACACGGGAGTGCTGGTGTGGGATGGTCTGCATGAGTGGCTTCACCAGACTCTCTGCCTGCATGTGGAAATGCTCTGCAAAGACAAACAGATATTCAGGGCATGTTCGGTCAATCTACCAAACTGTGTGGTCCCTCCTTTATGTTCTGTATTCATCACTTTCCACAGAGTGAAAGCATGATATACAACTTATAAATTCTGTAGAGAGATAGATCAACTCTGTTTATGAAGCTAGAGAACACAGTAGGTAATCTGAATTTGTTTAGGTAATATGACTGCCTCACGGCACTTCAATAATGCCTTATGTGAGGGTGGGTAGTGGTGGTACCAGAGACGATCTATATCTACTATTAGAATAGAGATTATTTGGTGGTACCACGTACCAAAGAGTTGATACTCTCATTCCTCTTCATCGCACTCTGCCAAAGGTTCACTTCGGCATACCAATGCCATGGCAACCAACCGAGACTTCCTACAACAAACTTATCAGCTAGCATTATGCTTAGCTTGTTAGCTAACGTTGGTCAATGTCAGAATAGTACTGTAGTTCTTGATTTCTCACAACACAAAAGAAACAGGAGTTGACACACAGTCATTCGCCGTTACAAAGTAAAAAAAGAGGTTGACTTTCAGACAGCAGATGCGGAATCTGTAAGTTGTGCTAGCTAGCACATTGCACATGTGGTAGATGCAGGAAGTGAAAGTTTGCTCTCCCAAAACATAGCCTACCTGGGATTGCTCTGGCGAAGCTGATTGTACATTTACAACTTTCTCTTTTCACGTCTGGGAATGGATCGACTACTGTTCGTTGTAAAATCTTAATCATGTCATCAAGATACGGAGCAAGTCGTTTCCCACAAACTTCCACAGTTAGAGAAATGACTTCAACCATGGATAATCGTAGTTCCTCTGCGGGTTCCAAAATGTCTTTTCCACCGAGTCTTTGTGAGAAAGCTGGCATTAAATAAGGCAGTGATTCCTCTGGTTGAGGAACACAACGAATAAAATCTCCAATCATTTGAATGGCAATTTCTCGGCATCTTTCCATAGGGTCGGTGAGGCATTTCAAGAGCGATTTTAAGATACACCCAAAAATCTCTTGTAAGGTAGCGCTTGATAAGCCTTTGTCGATTGTTTCCTTCTTGATAGTTTCAAGGGCCCGTTTTCTTGTGCTTTTGCTGTCTTCATTCAAACAGTTTAATTGCCGAGCCAATCCTTTTAGGATCTCCCCAGCTGCAAGTTTATCTCCTGTCGCCATTGCTGCGCTTCTCGGTTACTGTGGCAACCTCTGCTTCACGACAAACAAATCGTTTTGCGACAGTACCCCGGTCAGAAGAAAAATATCAGATGCATAAATAATGACAATTTATAATGAAGACGTGATATAATTATGCGACCTCGTGAATCGGTGAATCCCTCCGATCCCCGGGGTTACCAAGTATTATTTTTTTCCGATAGAATGAGAAAATATGTGTTAGAGTGAGGTGATAATAAGCACATTATCATTTTGTCAACATTATTATCCCCAGTCTCTACAGTAGGCTGGTTTGACAGCACTGAATGAATGAATAGGCTAATCATTTTCTAAGAACATTTGAATACGACCATTCACTTCATTTATGATGACCACTAATCATGTTGCAGTTTCCTTGTAATCTTGTCATTACAATTGTAACTCAATCACATAATTGCCTGTAGTAAGCATGAAAGCAGTTATGCAGTGAGTATGAACAGGGCAAATTGACGTCATTGAAACCGACGCAGAGATAGGCGAAAGCAGCTCAGCGGCAGCAGCAGCAGCAGAGGAAGGATACGGAACATCCTCGTCCCCGGCGCAGCCTGTGAGCATCTCCGACAAATAACGGTGAGCAGAAACGTTGAAAACCAATGACACGACCTTGGCGAGTTGTATGAACCGACATTTTTTCTATGTTTTTGTTTTGCTCCTTCGATTGTGTATACTAACGGCGCTAGCCTGAAGCAAGCTAATTTGTGTAGTAAACAGGTGCGGCAATAGCCTTATTATGGACACCTCTGAGGATGCTGCTGACCTTTGAAGTCAACATAGGCTACGCACGAAGGTTTAGTTGGCCATAACATTAGTATTTGTGTTGAGGAATGTAGCCTACATGAACAATTAGGTGCTCAATAAATACTAATATGTTATTCGTCGGGATTTATAAGGTATCACTATATTGCGGAAGTGCTGTATGATGATGATGATCTGCCTTTGCAAGCAAATCATTGCAATGGTTGCTTACTTTCAAGTAGCCTACTGCAAGCTGTTTGAGGATTATAGTCGGTGTAACTGAATGCAGTCTCTGCTTCTTGAATGATAATGTCGAGTATGTTTTGCAAGGAGAAACATGGTCTGTTATTTCTTATAGAAAAGGATAAGCAGGTGATGTGTGATCACTTGGGAGTTTAGGCTACTGAGTTGTTTAGTATCCTACAGCAGCAGCCAATGATAAACAGTGTCACAGGAATGAATGCAAGTCAATGCAATGAATGATAACATTTTTTTTTGAGAATCCTCTTTATACAGTATGCTCACAGCTACCATTATCTCCCCTCCCCTTGCTTGGACAGAGAATAAAATGGCCACCGCCTCCTCCAATCTGGAAGAAGACGAAAGTCTGAAGAGCTGCGAAGTTTACGTGCAAAAGCACAACATCCAGCAGATCCTGAAGGAGTGCATCGTCAACCTGTGCATTGCCAAGCCCGAGCGGCCTATGAAGTTCCTGCGGGAACACTTTGAAAAACTGGAAAAGGTCAGTGCAAAGCCTCTTCTGCTCCCTTTTACACCCAACTTTGCTACTTTCCCCCCTTCATTACCCATTTTTGTTGAAGAAAAAAAAAAACATCACTGTGTGAGATTGAAGGGTGGTCCTGTAGGTATACTAGTGATGTATTGGTTAGAGGGTGTCTTCCTTGGCTATGTGATGGAGTGAACTGAACCCGGCACCAACTCTTGACTGGACAAACATCCTTATTCAGTGTGCCTTATGTGTGCATTATTGTATAATAGATGATGCATGACAGGGGTTTCAAGACTTAGGCTACAGGTAGGCTGCAATCTGTGACTTCATCCAAGAGTGTGTTGCAGATGTCTGTGGATTGTCAATAGAGACCATGACCTGTTTGTCAGAACTAAAGATGCACTGTACTATATCGGGCTACTGAATAAAACATTAGATTTGTTCTGAGATGGGTTAGAACAGAATGTTGTGTTTCTTGTGTTCCGCCAAGTGTTACGAGTGGGCGGCATGGCATCATTGTTATTTAATGCATGATGCTTGTTGCTAAGATACATGTTTTTTTCTTTATTTATATGGGTTGCTTTTCTGCCCTGCTATTGTGGATTTCTAGCAGCATTCTGGCTTGCTTGGGTTGACATTTCCAATTAAAAGTTTTAGAGCTGTTTGTATTTGTTGGAACTGGAAGCCTCATGAGAATTTGGTCAGCAAAAGCTGTGTGTGTGTGTGTGTGTGTGTGTGTGTGTGTGTGTGTGTGTGTGTGTGTGTGTGTGTGTGTGTGTGTCTAATTCGGCGTAGGCTGGTGAAAGTCATATGGCTGGTGATGGGCCACGGTGCTCCCCATCACAGGATGTATTTGTCTGCAGGACACACCGTATGAGCAGGTCTTATGATGAGCACAGGTCTCTCCCTCCACACACACACACACACACACACACACACACACACACACACACACACACACACACACACACACACACACACACATATATATACACACACACACACACACACACACACACACACACACACACACACACACACACACACACACACACACACCAGCGCTGACCCAAATAGATATAAAAGAGAGCGTGGCATCATGTGCTGTCGTATAAACAGCAGCGTCCTGCATCCCTCGTGCACCCCACACCCCCTTGCCCCCGTGCAGCCCACACCCCCTTGCCCTCGTGCAGCTCACACCCCCTTGCTCAGCACATGTTTGTTCCAGGATGAGATGGGATGTCCTGCTGCAACATAAGCAGATGTATTGTCTTGCATCACAGCCTGCGTTTGGCTGCTAATGAATGGAAGTCAGAATCTACAGTTTCTTTATAGACTGATACGAGAACAATACGAGGCATGACAACTGGGATGAACTACATGCCTTCTCTTTTTCGCAATGTGCAATCAGGTTGCACAATTTCAAAGCAGTTTGAAAAAAAGTGTGTGTGTGTGTGTGTGTGTGTGTGTGTGTGTGTGTGTGTGTGTGTGTGTGTGTGTGTGTGTGTGTGTGTGTGTGTTGTGTGTGACGTTTCTGCTAACTTGTGATGAGACTTTGTGAGAGTCATCTGATGGTTCCAAGAAGTTATGATGTTTTCAGATGTGTATGCCAGCTTTAACCCAATGATGCCTGAAGCACATGCTAGCTGTTGGGAAAGTTGCCTTCAGCCTATATAAACCTAAATATCTTATTCTCTGATGTGTACATAAAACATGAAATACGTTGCATTTAAGACCCTCATCTTGCATTAGAATGTGTTCATTCAGCTGTAACATACCCACATTTTTATTAAAAAAGCTAAAATCTCAAGAGCCTGAATGCAGCGTATATGTGTCTCCAGGCACCAAAGGTCAAACAACATGTACCAGTCAATAGGCTAAAATAACAGAGATGCTAAACAAAAACGTACCCTCTAGAGTCAACAGTTTTATATGTCATGTGTTCCGTAGCATAAGCCCTACAGTCCTGTGTGTGTTTGTCATTTTTCATATGTGTGGGTGTGTGCTATACTTGACTTGTCCGCAGCACGCTGGTGGTATGGCTGTTTGTGTCTTTTTTGGTAGTACTCGGTAGGGCTGCACAATATATCGAAAATGTATTGTTATCACGATATCACAGCTTGCAATACACGTATCGCAAAAGTTGCGCACACATCGAAAAAAGTTTTTAATTTTTAATAACAGCAATTTGGTGAAAAGGTTAAAAAAATGTTTTTAAAATGTTGACATTTTCAGCTGATACTGTATATTAGCCATGTTTTTTCCTAATAAAAAATAATGTTGGAAATAAAACATGGCTCTCAGTTGTTTTATACAGGTACATGATAAAGTGTAGAATGGCAAGTAGAGAGGGGAAAATATATGTTGTACATATTATGTATTATTAAATATCGTGAGTAATATCGATATCACAGTATACAGTCATGTTATCGTGTATCGCATATTTTTCTAATATCCTGCTGCCCTAGTACTCGGTGTGGGTTATTCATGAGATAATGTTTTAGTAATTCAACATCTTTGCAGAGCTGCAGCCCACAGTATGTTAGGTAACTACAAACTCACAGTGTGGTGAGGTTGCAGTTAGATTCGAAACAAAGGGCCTGTCCCTTGAGCCGAAGTCTGTTGTCTTCAGGGAAGATGTGTGTGTGTGTGTGTGTGTGTGTGTGTGTGTGTGTGTGTGTGTGTGTGTGTGTGTGTGTGTGTGTGTGTGTGTGTGTGTGTGTGTGTGT
>NC_085858.1:49927955-49932955 GCF_034702125.1 Engraulis encrasicolus | reverse complement strand
ATAATCGTAATTATGATTTTGACCAAAATAATCGTGGTTATGATTTTTTCCATAATCGTGCAGCCCTACAGTTCACGCTAAACCCAAGTTATGTCAACAACCAATAGACAGCACTGGTGGCTTTTGATCAATGGAGACAGGAGGCTGATTCATGCTTCCCTGGTGATGAAGAAGGCATCCCCACCCTACAGTAGGCTATGTAAGGAAGTGGTGTTATGCATGTATCATCTTTTGGGCTGTTTTGACGGCTGGTATGTGGTAGGTAGGTAGGTCAAACTGATAATGTGTGGTCTCGAGTAATGCCATAAATTGTCTGTGTGTGTGTGTGTGTGTGTGTGTGTGTGTGTGTGTGTGTGTGTGTGTGTGTGTGTGTGTGTGTGTGTGTGTGTGTGTGTGTGTGTGTGTGTGTGTGTGTGTGTGTGTGTGTGTGTGCGTGTGTGTGTGTGTGAACTTGCCTCCTGATTTACTGGCTTTTGAGCATGTCAGCTGATGTGTCCTGAGGCGTGTGTGTGTCCACAGAGATACCACACATGGTTGCACGCACACAAGCACATGAGCTTTCTTTGAAGGAGAAGGAGAGGCCTGTATATAGTCCCAGAACACACATGAACGGGCAGATGTAAACACACACACACACACAGACACAGACACAGACACAGACACAGACACAGACACACACACACTCAGACACACACACACTCAGACACACACACACACACACACACACACACACACACACACACACACACACACACACACACACACACACACACACACACACACACACACACTTGCTCTCTCTCTCTCTCTCTCTCTCTCTCTCTCTCTCTCTCTCTCTCTCTCTCACACACACACACACACACACACACACACACACACACACACACACACACACACACACACACACACACACAATAACTCTCTCTCTCTCACACACACACACACACACACACACACACACACACACACACACACACACACACACACACACACACACACACACACACACACACACACACACGTACACACAGAGATCTTCAGTCCTCTGGCGGCGTTCTCAGCCCCCCTCTCTCTCCTCTGCAGTGACTCCACTGATTTCCATAGAGCTCCATGTCAGCGTGACTACACTGCAGTCGTCACTAATGACAGCCCTGCTGCCTTGCTCCAACGGCCCATTGTGGGGCTGACTGCCTCACAGCCTGCCTGATTGCAGCAGTAATTGTTCAGCATGCCACACACAAACGCACACACACACACACACACACACACACACACACACACACACACACACACACACACACACACACACACACACACACACACACACACACACACACACACACACACGCACACAGTGTCTGACAGCTGCCTTTGGATCGGCCGCCTGTGTGTTTGTGTATGTGTGTGTGTGTGTGTGTGTGTGTGTGTGGTGTAGTGGGGTAGTCAGACATGGCATGAGATGGATTTAGGAGTACAGACATGGGGTGTGTCAAGACCATTAGCACAGCTATGTATATAAACATGCACACACATACACACACACACACATACGCACACGCGCACACACGCACACACACACACACACACACACACACATACAGTACACACTTGCACACGCGCGCACACACACACACACACACACACACACACACACACACACACAGTACACACTTGCACACACACACACACACACACACACTGCACAGACACAGACACAAACACACATAAAAAGTCACACAAACACTACAGATTAATATGAGACATACGGAGAGAGAGAGAGAGAGAGAGAGAGATTTTTACAAAGCAACAAGAACACAGTCTAAACATTTCATGTGTGATCCATATGCTTCAGTGTGTACATGTCCTTCTTGATTAGGACCACACACACCCACACACACACACACACACACACACACACACACACACACACACACACACACACACACACACACACACACACACACACACACACACACACACACAAAGCAGACATGCACAAGAAAAAGAAAGACAGAGTGAGAGAAGAGCAGACACAGACAGACGGCCATTACATCTCTAAAGCTCCAGACATGCATGTTTGGTTATTACTGGATGTGTCTGGTTTTTGTCTATTGCTGGATGCTGGGTGGTTACTATGGTGCCGGAGAGGTCCACGTTAAGTGCAGCATCCTGTTGAGGGATGTCACGACGATGAGACTCTCTCATGGGGGGGGGTGGGGGGGGCTTCTACCTGCCTCACGGTTACCATGTCAATGACAGGCAACAGCGGATTGAGATGTACGTACATGAGTGTTGGTACACAGTAAAACACGCCATAGGCGTGCACAGATAGGGACGAGGTGGTGCTAAAGCACCTGCCCCTTTGCCCTACTGGACAAAAATGCCCTTTTGTACATTTTTTGTTCATTTGGTTTTTTTTTTTTAAACAAATAAATGTGTTTTTCTACTGTGGTGGTCCACATTTGCATAATCTTCAAATGCCTCACAATCAAAAGCATGGGACAATAATGTCTTGATATAATATATAGCAGGGGTGCTCAACTGGCGGACCCAGGTCCGGATGCGGACCCAAATGCAATGTCATCTGGACCAAGACAAAATCCATCTGTATTTAATATGTATAAATTATACATGAGATTTCGCTGCCATGCGATCTATAGGTGTATTTCTGTGAAGCCAGTCTTATGACAAATAAAAGTATCATCACTATGACAACTCAGTGAGTGAGCAAGAGGCCAGTGCGGCCAGCGAGTAAGGCTATTTTCTGCATCGGTCCGTAGCGACTTTTTTGGACCCTGGAAACATACGAAATTTGGCGAGTGGACCTTTTCAGTTTCTAGTTGAGCACCCCTGATATATAGCTTTTATAGGCTAGTAAAGGCAGCCCAAAGTTTCACATGCCCCCCCTTCAGCACCTGCCCCCCAAAATGTCTGTGCACGCCACTGAAACACGCAGTGTTAAATCAACTTGTAGCCCCTTAACCCATCTTGGCCTAAGCCCTTTTTGGGAAAGGGTGCCCTCTGCCTATTAAATTTTAATTATGTCAGCCTCTGAAGCACATAGAAACATGAAATGAGTGGCATTTAAAAGCTAGGACCCTCGTTGTGCCTTATTATGTGTTCATTTCAGCTCTAACTTACCCACATTTTTAATAAAACAGCTAAAATCTCAAGAACCTGAATGCAGTGCATGTGTGTCTCCTGGACACAATAGGTTAATGCACGCCATACCTCCAGTGCCACGCTGTAATAGTCATGGAATAGTTAAGTACCATAGTGCTACAACACTGTGACATAACACAAGGCCTTTAGTAATGCACTACAACTTGGTCATTGCCATTCTGGTAACATCAAATTTATAACGCCTTGTCTTAACGGGTTAAAGAGTCGATTTAGCATCTTCTACATTCAATTTGGTCCCCAAGTACTGTCAAAGTGTTAAATTAGCACTCTATTTTTACTGCGTAGGGAATGGCTTGTAAGGGGAATTGCATTTGATTGGTTATTCGCATACAATTATATGTCTTTTATGGCTGAAGGTCGACACACAGGAAACATCTGCATAAAATGCAGTACAATACAATAGGCTACATTATAATACAATGATGTTGTGGTCTAGGCCAGGGTTTCCCAAACTGTGGTGCGTGCACCCCTGGGGGTGCGCGGCCTGTCATAAGGGGGTGCGCGAGCTAAATAGAGCAATGGTGGATATGTGAGTTTTTATTGGAAAAGAGGTTTCCCTGTGTATAATGTGCAGTGAATGCACAGTGAATCATACTTGCGTGGCCATCAGCACATCAAAATATTCGCTTAGGGGGTGCGTGAACCACACTGAAATGTACAAGGGGGTGCACAGGGAAAAAAGTTTGGGAACCACTGGTCTAGGCAATGAATTTGGGGCTTGTGCTGGAAAAGAGAGTGAACATACACCCCACACAGTTGTTGCCCAGACTGTCCATGCCCATATGTCCTCCGCTGCTCTCTCCCATCTGCTTTTCTCTCTTCTCCTTCCCCCCCCTCTCCCTCAGTATTATTCCCCCATTCCACTTTGTTCTTCAGTCATCATCCCTTCATACTTTTTCCATGTTCCAGTGTGTTAAACTGTGGGACAAAGGACTTGTGTGTGTGTGTGTGTGTGTGCTTGTCTGTGTGTGGGCGTGTGTGTGAGAGTGAATGTGCATGCACACAAATGATTGTGTACGTGTCTCTGTGTGTGTTTTAGTTGATGGATAAAGTAATGCCTGTTAGAATCGCAGAGGATAGAAAGAAAAGAAAATGAAAGCCCAACTTGGAAACTCCAACTCCCATTGCACACTGCACACAACAAAATTGCATTGGCGTTCAACAGAGGATAATGTTACTTTTTACCGTGCTGTTGTTGAGAGTGTAATCCGCTATGCAATCACTGTGTGGTTTGGAAACCTGACAGTGAAAGTGAAGTCTCAAATAGACAGACTGACCCGCTGAAGGTAGTGGGGGTGAGGGACTACCCCACCCTCCAAGCAATATATGAAGAGTCTGTAGTTAGGCATGCTAGGAAAATAACTGAGGATCCATCACATGTTCTGCACCCAGAATATGAGCTGCTACCCTCTGGCAGGCGATTCAGAGTACCAGTTAAAAACAAGAAAAGGTTTTTGAATAGGTATAGGTTTTCTTTTGTCCCTGTGTCTGTGAACCTATTGAAGGCAGGTCATTACCAACTACCATCCTTGTAATGCCATGTAGGTGTGTAGAAGGCTGTAGATATGCACTTTAATATCTCTATGATGGCACCTTATGTATACGTATGTATGTATGTATGTATGTATGTATGTATGTATGTATGTATGTATGTATGTATGTATGTATGTATGTATGTATGTATGTATGTATGTATGTATGTATGTATGTATGTATGTATGTACACTCACTGGCCACTTCATTAGGGACACCCGTTACAACTGTTCATTGAGGCAAATTTCTGATCAGTCAATCACATGGTGGCAACTCTATGCATT
>NC_085858.1:49915455-49917955 GCF_034702125.1 Engraulis encrasicolus | reverse complement strand
TTTTGATATTGATATCACGATATATGATGAATATTGATATCGCGATATAAATACGATATATTGCACAGCCCTACGCAGAACTCAACCACAAAGTCCGTTACTGATTGGTTTAGGTAACACTATTCACACTTTTGTTATGTTGTTTGTATGCTTTTGCGACACTATATCGTAACAGTCATGCTTAATATTAGTTTTAACCCCTTAAGACACGGCATTATAAATAAGCTGTTACCAGAATGGCAATGACCAAGTCGTAATGTATTACTAAAGGCCCTGTGCACTGTCATAGTAGTGTAGTACTATAGTAGTTAACTTTCAATGTCTATTACAGCGTGCCACAGGAGGTACGGCGTGCATTAAGGGGCTACTTTGAATTCGGAACTCCAATGAATTTAAACGACAGAGTAAGATCAGACCATCTCCCGCCCTTGCATGGAGCCGGATTCCTCTTAGCTTTCTTATGGGCGCTGCTCCTGGATGGTGAGAACGGATTTCCCCTTGGGGACAATAAAGGCTACTACTACGGAGTCAACAGTCGGCTTTCGCTCAGGCTACCTACCACTGAGGATCATCTGAGGGATATTCCAAGTATGTGGTCTAAGGACCAGGGCCAGACGACCAAGGCCTGGGGGTGGGAGTGCTAGACCTCGTAACAAGAGGCGTCCATCTCCCCTAATAAAACAAGTCTGTAGGGCCTGTGTAATAACTGGGTTACTAGCTTGCTAGCTAACACTCCCAGTAGGTATCCGTCTGAAATACTCTTCTACCTCCTTTTGTACTCCGAAGTGCTCCGAGTTTGTGTTTCAGAACACCAAGATGAGTACCCGATCTATTGCACTGTCCCGAGGCGGAGGTCGGGGTTTACGACAACTGAGTTTCAAAAGAATGCACCATTAGCCACTGACATGTGGTCTGATACCTTCATTGGTCAGAGACAGTAACAATAAGAGCAGAGATTCTTAAAGTATATAGAGATATGCCAATGTAATAGGTTGCTATGGGCAACTAGCTTGACCAGGTTCCGGTCTGCCTAAAGGGGCGTGTCAAAATACTCTTAGCATTGAATAGAACAGTCCTTGGGGCTGCCTAGGTCTGCCTAAAGGGGGATTTCCCCCCCTCCCCCATAGAGCTTGAAAGTCCCGCCCCTTAGTTCCGCATTTCACGGGACCTAAGCTGACCATCTAACAACATGGTAGCGAGTAAATATCTTCCGATCTCAGTCATTACATGTGCTGGGCTACAAATATGTTGTTTAAGAGGCTAGATAAAGATTATTCATGCACAAGTATCAATGTTTTGTTCCGAGGCCGTCTGCATGAAAAATATGAAGAAACACAGCTTTCTAAAAAGTTTAGGGGTTCGTAGGAAAAATTTAACAAAAATATAAGAAACAACATATGTGGAGCTCGTGACACAACTCGAAGGGGATCGAAATATCATTTTAATACCGCCATTGGATTACATGCTATGATTTTCGGCTAAAAACGCCGTTGAGGTCCCATGAAATCGGGGGAAGTGACGTCACTTTCAAGCTCTCTTGCAATAATAGAACCCGGAAACAATGGGCCAATGGAACCTCTCTCTCTCTACTCTCTCTGATAAGAGCCAGTTATGTTTCCCAGGTACATAGGCATACAGTGTGACTTCCAAGCTGAAAGCTAAAGCACCAACATACATACAAGTATTAGTGGCCGCTCAGGAGTGCCACTTCACTTTGTTATCTGTAAAGCAGGTGCTCTTTGACACAAGGATATTAGCCACGCAAAACTGTGGTCAAATTTTTTTACCAGGTAGCCCATCACTTTAAAGGCTTTTTAGAAATGTAACTTAGCAATAAATATGCCTTTGGAAACTCTTAACAAGACTTACACGTCTGTAACCACTGAAGTTAAGCCTGACCATACGTTTAAGAGACTCAAAGTAGGGCTGCTAGATTGTGAGAAAAATCAATATCACGATTATTTCAGTCAATATTGATATCACAATGTTTTTAGACGATATTTCTTTTAAAGACTAGTAATTGTGCTAAACAATTCACAATCTTTTTTCCTTTCAGCAGTGTGAGTGGAGGGCCATAGAGAAACGCACAGTGGTGTTCTGCATGAGTGTTGGGTTGTAAGTCTGCTCTATGCTTGTAATGACTCAAGTGGTAGGGTGCTTAGCTTACCTTTTGGCAGTGTAGACAAATTACGAAATATTGTTTCAACTCGATATTATGAAATGTCATATTATTTGGCAGCAATATTGATATCACAATGTAAATTCGATATATTGCACAGCCCTAATAACTCACAATTTCCAAGCTGGACCTTGCAAGGAGTATTCATGGGGCAGTGCAATAATCAAGCCACAATCCAGTACAAAACCAGTGGCTCTAGAAAAGGTTGGGTCTGTTTTAAAGGTGGCTGCCTTCAATATAGGCCTGAAGTGCAGGGGGACATCCTGGTCTGTGTTCATAATACAGCCCTCGGAGGACTTTTACGGCCCTCTGGCGAATTTG
>NC_085858.1:49895455-49902955 GCF_034702125.1 Engraulis encrasicolus | reverse complement strand
GAGAAAGTCAGTCTCACTATTTAGCGCTGGTTAAGAACATGCACACACACACACACACACACACACACACACAGATACACACACACACACACACACACACACACACACACACACACACACACACACACACACACACACACACACACACACACACACACACACACACACACAGACACACACACACACACACGCACACACACACGCACACATTTGAAATACACCGCTGCAATTTTTTAGGCGGACATTCTGAATTTTTGTTTCATTCTCATCTTTTGGTCTCAAACCCTAAATATCGTCAGCGGACAGCAAAAGCAGTCAATTCAGCTCACTGGTCCAAAGGTTTTGGAGGGAACTGTGTGTATGGGAAACATTAGTAACACTTCACAATAATCTTCTGCAAAAATGGTTAACTAATGGTTAGCTAATGGTTTGGTGTGCATCTATAATACTATTATAAGCATTGATATATCATTATTAAATCAATTGTAAAACACTTACTAAACATTTGCTGTTGACAATAACATTTAGGGCTGCACGATTATGGAAAAAATTATAATCACGATTATTTAGATCAAAATCACGATCACGATTATTAATCACGATTATCAATAGGGGTGGGTATTGGCAAAGGGTTCACGATTCGATGCGCATCACGATACACATGCCACGATGCGATTCTATCACGATGCATTGCGATTCATGTACTACTGTAATGCATTACAATATTTACTTCAGTAAGTGTGTAAAAATACAGCTTATATGTCAGTTGCTGTATAGCATTCATAGTAAATTTATTTTATTTAAGCATTCTATCATCTGGGAGGGAGCTTACATGACAACAGAAATATTACCTATTCTGTACTGAACAAAATAACCCATGGCAAATCGATGTGGAGGCATCTCAGGGGGGGCGCGTAACATCTGATTTTGGGGTTTTCCTCAAGGAAATTATTTCCTATCTCTCCAATAAGCAATACATTTCAAGCCCTCACCAATATTATATTATAAATTGTCATGAATTTGAATAGCATAGGAAATGACTACATACGTCCCTCTTTGTTTTATCTCACCAGTCACCTTTCCTTTGATTCTGTGCAGCGCAGCAATCGTAAAATCAGTCTGCGTGAGTACTGCTGTTGCATGGGAGGGGGGGAATAGGAAGCATCCAGACTCTCCGAAGGGGGGAATGATGGGGAAAGTTTGAGAACCACTGCTGTATTTCAATGAGCAGTGTGTGATGTGCTGCAGCGCTGTGTGGTGTATGGTGTGTGTTGCAGAGGACTCTGGCAGGCCTGCGCATGGCCTTGTGGTGTCCTCGCTCAGTGGAGAAGAGGCCATGCATGACTCAGGCACTCTCTGGGTATAGAGAGTGCCCACACACACACACACACACACACACACACACACACAGGGGTGATAGCAGTCCGGCGCCGCGCCGGAAATCCGGCGTAGCGTGGCTGTAGAAAAAAATAAAATAATAATTTCCCCAAAATTAATAAAATAATAAACTATCGCGTAGGCCTTCATTAATGTATGGTGAAAATAAATGAGCGCGCAACAGCCTGTTGTAAGAGACGCGAAAGGAACCCAAATGAGCAGCAGCCCATAATTGTTTGTATCATCCCGACATCTTACTGAAAAATGTATCAATTTGTTACGTCTTGCTCTTGAGTCACTCACCACATCACTGGCGGCAGTCTTCTAGTTCTAGTGAAAGGAGAAGTAGATTGGCTGTCAGTATGCACAGTAAAGGGAGTTCTAGGCCCCTACTGGTTACCCTTCTCAGATATTTTCACTGTCGACGGAGGCAAATCCAAAAATGGCATCTCGTTATACTGAAGAAACGGAAGAAAGTACTATAGGCCAAGTCTAGACCATTTGGATTCCGATAAAAATTAGCAACTATTGTTAGCACAAATCCACATGGCTTGCTAGTTGTGATGGGTGTGTTGAACCGTGTGGATGTCAGTGGAATACTAGTGAAATTCTGTGATCAAGAAAACGTTTGAAGGTAAGGCCATTTAGTTATTAATTTGCCCACTGTGGCATGTTGGCTTGGGCCCGAATGATTTTGCCTTGCGCAGGTTACTCCAAAAACCTGACCATAAACGGCTTATTGATGCGCATAAACGGGCTCAGTGAGAGTTTGAAATAGGTTCGTCTATTTTCCTCATTTATGTGCGCTAAATGACTGCGCAATGTTGACAAACTTTGATGGAGATGGACGTTCTTTCAAAAAAAGTCTGTATGCTCAAAACGGTAGGCTATGCTATGCCCGTCATGATACTTTTTTTCTAGGTGTAGTGCGTAAATGTGGTCTGCATTGGAATAGCGGCTACCATTGCGACATGTCCAAATGACAATGGAATGCTTGGATCGCTAATGTTTGGCAAGCCTAGTTAGCCTACACCCCTTGTAGGCTAGTGTGAGCTGAGTTCGTGGGTTTTGGTCTACTGTTGATTGGGATGGTGTTTTGCGTCATTCCTGACAAACCACGTGTCAAACTGATTTCAGGGAGATGTTTATATTAGTTATGCTGACTAAACCAACGCGCTCTGTGAAAACCCCCAAACAGCCTCGCACAGGTTCACACAGCCTTTCTCTCTCGCGCGCTCCCTGTAGCCCTTCTGCGTAATCGAATCCAGTTATTCCACGCACGATGCACAGGTTGTATTGTCTGCACGCTCTGGGCTACTTAATCCCTACTCTCGGGCAGGGGGCAATTGTCAATATCAGACTCTCATGAACTTCAAATACTTGGCTTGCGTTCATGTGGCCACCACGGTGTCACCTAGACATGCAGTGAATGTTCATCTTATCTTCACGCCCTGTGCTATTTTCATGTAGCTTAATTCGGTCCTGTCTTTGTTTTTGTTGCTTTCTGTTATCTTTTCAACTCGTACATTGTAATGGGCGTGTGTACACGCGAGTGATTTTCATGTATTTTAATTGACTACAACCCAATGCGAAAGTCGCGCAGTAGTCACACAGGCTATATATACTGTCCTGTCCGTAATAACCACTGGTTCTGTCATCCGTGGAGTCGAAATATGCGATGTGAACGTGGGCCTGCATGTAGCCAATCATGCGCTTGTGCCCTAAATATCATGTACCGGTAATTAAAGGGCGTTTCCCTACAACGGAAAGGCAGGGGTTATAGCACAGCCCTTAAACAATCTGTGGTTATAGGTAGACCATGGGGCCACGAGTAGGCTATCTAAACGTATGTCCAGTAGCCTATACAAGTTATATGAGCAATGTCCCAATGAAAATGAAACTTATCAGCTTGCAGCAAATGTCATGTCATTTAAAAGTATTGCTCAATTAATTGGTAATCACCTCCTCTATTTTGGACAGAGTGTAGTTACTGTACTTTGGAGTAGTATTGCCTCCTACTGACCTGTCTTGGTATGGCTGCTACATATGTAGCTTTCAGTTAATTCAATGTGGTAAAATATGCACCATGTTTTCAGAAATGCATTCTGGTGTTGAAATGTTGCATTGGTTCAATACCCACCTCAATAACTTTAGTGCAACATCACAAGCCTAGAATGCATTTCTAACTGCATACGTTGGTATTCGTTTTTACAGCTAGAATTGAACGTGGTGGTCAGTTTCTTTCAGCCAAGTGCTGTAGCCTACCAACAGGGAAATGATCTGTGTTTTCGTGAATAACACTATAGAAATAATGCAAAAATGAAAACATTATCTTAAATGTTTGAATAATGTGTTTGAATAATAATAAGGCCTACATTACGTCTCATATGCAGTATGTCCCGTCGTCCCCCGGCCCCCCCTCCCCGACCAGGAAAAAAGTTCAGGCTCAGGATTTTTTTTCACTATCACCCCTGCACACACACACACTCTCTCTCTTACTGCCGAATACTCAGCTCCCTCTCATCAGAGGCGATTCTAAGTTGGGGCCCCAAGCCAAAATTCAAAAGAATGAACATTCACAACAAATCGCCACTACTGAAGTTTAAAGTCTGTTAGTCTGAAGCTGTTATTCACCACCACCACCACCAACCTTTGGGGCCCCAAGAGGCTGCCAGCCTAGCCTGGTGACAAGATGCGCCTCTGTCTCTCATGCAGCGCATTTGCTTTAGCACTCACAAACACATGCCACATGACAACATTAAAACATTACAATACATATATAGCACATATATGTACTCTATATATACGTACAATATATCACAACTATAGTTCTGTCAGATCCACTCTAGTCAAAAATGAAACGGGAAACAGAGATATATTTCAGAAGCCTTATTTCTGAATGCATACATTTGTGTTTGGGGGTATGGCTCTGTTCGGAGGAAGTTCCCCGGCTTCTCCATGAGCTCCATGGAAGCAAATACAGGGAACAGCAGCATCCTCAGGTGGAGTGCCTTCCATTTAGCTGAAAAGGCAAAATACCCCCTGGAACAGAGCAAGCAACAACAACAACATGACATTGTTTGGCAATGATTAGTCTGGTGGAGCAGGGGAGGTGGTGGGAGCAAAACAAGCAGCAAAAAGCAATGACAGGAAAACAAATTCGGTAGTTTAAATAAAACTCGTCAAAGGCCAGCATCCAATTGGGAGCAGCAGCTGATTAACCAAAGCGCAGCTGATTAGTGGAGAGTTGTATGGGTTGGGTCGGCGTCAGCCAATAGACAAAAGGACGCATTGATTACGTGGTCTGCCAGAACTATCGCAGGTTGCTCGATTTGTTTAAAAGCGCTTTCAAATTGTGTACACATTCCCACACACACCAGCTCTGGAGGTTCTCGTACGATGCCAATTGTCTGGGGTTCAGATGAGAAGGTACACACACACACACACACACACACACACACACACACACACACACACACACACACACACACACACACACGCACACGCACACGCACACGTACACACACACACACCAGCAGCTCTGCAGGCTGTCGCATGGCACCAATTGAAATACACACATGCACATGTACATGCATGCATACTGGGAACCCGAGTAGGGGAGAGGGGGGCACAAAGGGGTCACTTGTCCAGGGACCAGGGAGAGAAGGGGCCCAGAATTGGATCCTCATTATTACATTGAGTTGATTTGGTTTAGGGCCACTTCAGATGTCTTTGCCCCGGGCTCAGCCAAAGCTGTCAGCAACCCTGCAGCAATGCAAGTGCCATTCACACACATAGACCACAGAAACATGATGCACACACACGCACACGCACACACGCACACACGCAGGCACGCACGCATACACACACACACACACACACACACACACACACACACACACACACACACACACACACACACACACACACACACACACACACACAGATTTGTTGTTGTTTACACTGCTGCTAAGGTGCTGCTGCAGTGGGATTTGATCTGCAGGGGATGGAGTGTGTGTGTGTGTCGGGGGGGGGGGGGTCTTCAGTGGTGTGCCTTCATAGCACCATACTCTGTTATCATAGCTGGAGCTCTCTGTGTGTGTGTGTGTGTGTGTGTGTGCGTGCGTGTGTGTGTGTGTGTGTGTGTGTGTGTGTGTGTGTGTGTGTGTGTGTGTGTGTGTGTGTGTGTGTGTGTGTGTGTGTGTGTGTGTGTGTGTGTGTGTGCATGTGTGTGTGTGTGTTTGTGTGTGTGTGTGCGTATACGTGCGTGCGTGTGCGTGTGTGTGTGTGTGTGTCTTTGTGTGCGTGCGTGCGTGTGTTGGGAGTTTCCCTGAATCCTAAGAGGTATCCAGCAGTCTGCTCTGTGTATTGTTCCCTTTGAAGAATGATTACAGATATGGTTTCATAGCTGCACCTTCGCAACACTGAAAGACTGAAGACTCACTGTGTCCTGTGCGTGTGCGTGTGTGCGTGCGTGTGGTTTGTGCATGCGTGCGTTTGTTTGTGTGTGTGTGCGTGTGCGTTTGCGTGTGCGTGTGTGTGTGTGTGAGTGTGTTTGTGTGTGAGTGTGTGTGTGTGCGTGCGTGTGTGTCTGTGCACGCTCATGCATGTGTGTGCTATTTCCCCACCATATCTTGCCATTTTGTTGAAGTGCTTTGATTCATTTTTTTTTAATCTTCATGTCTGCTTTGATCCTTTGGTTTTCAGGAAATTTAGTGTGCGTGTGTTAGTGTGTGTGTGTGTGTGTGTGTGTTGCGTTTGAGGCCAACTTAAGGTCAGTGTCATTCAGTGCCTTGTTGTTAGCATGCATACACTTTTTTTCATCTCTCTGTGTTCGGTCAATGGCGCTCAACTACTGTGTGTGTGTGTGTGTGCGTGTGTGCGTGCGTGTGTGTGCATACATCTATATGTGCGTATGTGTGTGTGTGTGCGCACGCGCGCATCTGTGTGTGTGTTTGTGTGTGTGTGTGTGTGTGTGTGTGTGTGTGTGTGTGTGTGTGTGTGTGTGAGAGAGAGAGAGAGAGAGAGAGAGAGAGAGAGAGAGAGAGAGAGAGAGAGAGAGAGAGAGAGAGTTACAGTGTCACCTGAGTTCAGATTGTTCCCTCTGAGACGTGGCACCTGCCCTGGGCCACCTGCCCTTCCACTCACCACCACCACCACCCTCTCCTGCCCTTACCCTCCCCTCCACCACCCTCTCCTGCCTCTATCCTAACCACCACCACCACCCTCTCCTGCCCTTACCCTCCCCTCCACCACCCTCTCCTGCCTCTATCCTCACCACCACCACCACCCTCTCCTGCCCTTACCACCACCACCACCACCCTCTCCTGCCTCTATCCTCACCACCACCACCCTGTCCTGCCCTTACCACCACCACCACCACCACCACCACCACCCTCTCCTGCCTCTATCCTCACCACCACCACCACCCTCTCCTGCCCTTACCACCACCACCACCACCACCACCACCACCCTCTCCTGCCTCTATCCTCACCACCACCACCACCCTCTCCTGCCCTTACCCTACCCACCACCACCACCCTCTCCTGCCTCTATCCTCACCACCACCACCACCCTCTCCTGCCCTTACCACCACCACCACCACCCTCCTCTCCAGACCTTACCCTCCCCTGGCATGGTGCCCCTCCCTTCCCTCACCACCACCTTCTCCTCCCCTCCCCTCGGCCTGGCATGGTGCCCTGTGCCACCTGCCCTTCCCCTCACCACCACCACCCTCTCCTGCCCTTATCCTCACCACCACTCCCCTCTCCTGCCCTTACCGTCCCCTCCCCTATGCCTGGCTGGGTGCCCTGTGCCACCTGCCCTTACCGTCCCCTCCCCTATGCCTGGCTGGGTGCCCTGTGCCACCTGCCCTTCCCCTCACCACCACCACCACCCTCCCCTCCCCTATGCCTGGCATGGTGCCCTGGTCCACCTGCTCACAGGAGGCGTCCTGCCCCACACAGCCTCCTGTTGTCCTGCTGCACCTTGCTGTGCTGCGCTGTGCAGTGCTGTGCTGTGCTGTGCTGTGCTGTGCTGTGCTGTGCTGCCCTGTGCTGTGCTGCCCTGTGCTGCGCTGCGCTGCGCTGCGCTGCGCTGTGCTGTGCTGCGCTGCGCTGTGCT
>NC_085858.1:49875455-49890455 GCF_034702125.1 Engraulis encrasicolus | reverse complement strand
TGTATAGATCAGGGGTGGGGAACCTACAGTATGTCCAGAGATTCTTTAAGTATATAGAGATATGCCATTGTAATAGGTTGCTATGGGCACCTAACATGACCAGGTTCCGGTCTGCCTAAAGGGGCGTGTCATAATGCTCCTAGCATTGAATAGAACAGTCCTTAGGTCTGGAACACTGACGTGTATAGTGGTCTGGAACCTACAGTATGTCTCTAGGGCCATTTTACCCACGCCTGGTATAGATATTCCTCCTTCCAGGGGCGCCACCAGAAATTTTGGGCCCTATGAAAGATTCGAATTTTGGGCCCCTTAAGGGCCCCTGTTAGTGCTTTTGGGCCCTCTTAAGGGCCCTTGTCAGTGCTTGGGCCCTTAGAATTTGTAACATCTTCCCCCCCCTAGCGGCACCCTTGCCTCCTTCAGCACTATGCATCAACGATTCTCACCCCCCCCCCCCTAACCCTGGTCACCTCGCAGTATACAGCTCAGCTAGTGGTATCTTTATGTTTCCAGGACAGGACCTACACCTGTCACGGATGCATGTGTGCCCACCATACAGTAACACACATTGTACAGATAGTGCACCTACAGTAGTGGTTCTCAACCTTTTTTGAACAAACGCCCCCCTTGACAACATCATCCTAAGCCTCCCAACACCCCCTTTGACAACATAAGCCTGCCAACGCCCCCCTTAGTTTTGACAAATAAAATGTATCAATGCCCTCCGACGGCAACTAAGCCCCGCCTCCACGGAGCTGCATACTTCTCAGCGGCCCCCTTGGGCTCCCCAACGCCCCCTGGGGGGCTGTAGAGTAGCGCCCCTGTTGAGAAACACTTACGTACCCACAGTGACAAGCATCAAGGCTTCCCTCTCCTAACCACCTCACAGTATACAGCTCAGCTGGGGGTGATGTTATCTCTCCAGCCAGGCCTTCGCCTGACCCAATACACCCACACCTGTCACAGACGCATGTTACATATGCCCAGCATAACACACATTGTACAGATAGTCCATCTACATCAATGCTTCCCTCTCCTAACCATAGCCCCCCCCCCCCCCCCCCCCCCCCCCCCCCCCCGGAGCCCCCCCCCCCCCCCCCCCCCCCCCCCCCCCCCCCCATACACACACACACACACACACACACACACACACACACACACACACACACACACACACACACACACACACACACACACACACACACACACAGTGTACAGCTCAGCTGGGGGTGACGTTATCTCTCCAGGCCCCTGTCTGACCCATACACCCACACCTGTCACAGATGCATGTACATATGCCCAGCATGACACACATTGTACAGATAGTCCATCTACATCAGGGGTGGCTCTTTTGGGAAGTGTATATGGCTCTTACTTATCTAGGGTTGCCTTGAAATATGGAATCGTCCTGTATTTATAGATAAAATTACGGGTTCCATATTGAGTTGAAACAGGACACGGGAGGTTAAAAAGTGTTAAAATGCAGGAAATTACATCTAAGAAATGCAAAATTTTCCCAGACCTTGAAGTTGAAGTCCCAGATCAAGAAGTTGACAGTTGGCAATCCAATACTTACCTGTTATCAATAAAAGCTATAACTTGACAGTACTCTCTAAAATTGTTGGGCTTAATTGAAATACATGCTTTTGATTGTATTCAGTGTTTTTAAAATGGTATGGCTCCCATGAAAATTTCTTTTGAAAAATGTGGCGTTTATGGCTCTCTCCACCAAAAAGGTTCCTGACCCCTGGTCTAGAGGGCCGTTTTATCCGGCCCCCGATATCATTTTAATGTTATGCAGCTTCACATGAAATATGACACATTTTGTAAAGGAATCTTAGAAATCTTATTTCTAATGCAATTACTTTATATTCAGGGGACCTAGAGAAGGTGGGGACTGTTTTAAAGGTGTCTACCTTCAATATAGGCCTAAATTGCATGGGGAAATCCTGATTTGTGTTCATAGTGCGGCCCTCGGAGGACTTTTATGACCCTTGTAGGAATTTGAAGTGGCCCCTCGAAGGAAAAAGGTTCCCCACCCCTGATATGATACATCAATTCTTCCTTCTCCTAACCATAGCCACCTCACAGTATACAGCTCAGCTGGGGGTAACGTTATCTCTCCAGGCCCCTGCCTGACCCATACACATAATCCACTCGACAAGACTATGCCTTGCTGAACCTCGACTAGGGATGCAAATTATCGATTAATTCATTAATCATTAGTTGATAGTCTTATCGATCGACTTACGATTAATTGATAAGCAGCGTTTTCCCCCTGAAATCTCAATGTTTCTTGGAAAAAAACTACTAAATCTAAAATTTTGTATTAAATATTGAGATAAAATACCACATTTAAATTAAATCTATTTCAATTATTTTATCCAAAGGTGATTTAAATATTCCCACTATTCACACCCCTCTTCACACACACTCTTCACATGCCCATTTCACCTGGGTCTCTTGTCAGTTGAATTGTCGATTAATTGCGATTAATGTTTTTTTAATCGATTAATGCATTGGTCGATTAAAGTCGATTAATCGATTAATCGTTTGCATCCCTAACCTCGACCTACTGTATGCTTATCTAGTAGGAGCCACTGATGTGGTGCCTGCCATGTGTCCTTGACGGCACCAATCTCCTAGCATTAAATTCATTCCTTCTCATTGCACATCTTTTCATACGCGAGGTCTCTGTAGCATAGGACAGGTTGCTTTTGTTCTGTGTTCATAAACTTTAGGTCATTTTTTTCCTGGCTGTGTAGCCTATGGGTTTACAGATTGCTTCCTCATTTGCCAGCCTCTACAAATCACATATGGTAAACATCTCACCGAAAGTAGTTTTGGACGACGGGATGTTTGGCTATCCAATTATTTGCTTCCGGGTTCGCAAATGCACTCTTTGGCTATATGCAACGGAGGGATTTAGTATACAGTTACCACGGCTAAAATCTACAGTCCAACCTCAATATCCAATTGCCTACAATTCACAAGACTAGTGGGAAATGAGTAACGGGTATCGTTTTGATGAGGACTCCTTTGCCTATGTTATTTACCATGGTGTGAAAGCGCGCCAAACCTGTACCATTTGCAACTTAGATGATGTGAAAGAAAGTGAAAGCCCGTTGGGAAACTCCAACTCCCATTGTCATTGTGACACAGCACTCCACAGCACACAAGTGAACACTGCACACTGCACGCAACGAAATTGCATTTATGCCTCACCCGTGCAAGGGGGCAGCCCTCAGTGGCGCCCCATGGGGAGCAGTGCGGTGGGACGGTACCATGCTCAGGGTACCTCAGTCATGGAGGAGGATGGGGGAGAGCACTGGTTGATTACTCCCCCCACCAACCTGGCGGGTCGGGAGTCGAACCGGCAACCTCTGGGATGCAAGTCTGACGCCCTAACCACTCACCCATGACTGCCCTGATAGTAGAGAAGACAGACTTTACAGTACAATGGATTGATTTCGCAGCTCCACATCACTGTGAAGGAGACACGGGCAATCTCCTCTTAAATGAAAAAAATATGCATATATATATATATCATATATTTCAATAAAAAACAGTATATATTTATGTAACGCTTCTGACTTAACAGATTAGAGATCAGAACTAAGTTCGGCTATGAGGAGAGAGTTGGCAACGACCCGGGCTTGAATGAAGAAAAGAGAATATTTATTAATACACACAAGATAGGAATAGAAAAATACCCCTTAATGTCAGTCGCGTAAAGTCAGTCAATAACAAAATGTAATGTAATACACAATGTAATAAAGTTCAAACTCAAATGTTCAACTCAAAAGTTTCAGTGTCCAATGTTCAAGTTTCAATAGCAATGTTCAAGTTTCAATATCAATGTTCAAGTTTCAATGTCCAAGTTTCAGTTCAAAGTTCAATAAGTGTCCTTTAAATCCTCAATGGAAAAAGGGAAAAAAGTAGAAAAATGCAAAAATGTGATCTTCGTACGTACTTTGTAAAGAGAAAAAAACTAAATTAAACAAAACAAGGCCTTGTATCCGTAATCTTATCTGTAATTCCAGAGCAGGATGCGTCCAGGGCACAGGCTCACGGTAGACGCACACACACTGGTCACAGTCCTCGGGTTGGCTCGCCGTATCGCTCTCTCGTGGCAGAAGATGATCAACAAAAAAACCAATCGGAGATTCGACGATATAGCACACAAAACGGTCTTCAGAAGTTGCACTCTAACAAAAACGTCTTCTTGAAAAGGTTAAACAAAGGATTACTGCAATAATAACGCAGTAGTGCCAAAACTAAGATGATTATTTATCTTTCTTCCGTACGGGAATCTTTCTCAGCTTCAGGGGGAAAAGGATGCACTTCTCGTCTCTACTTCTCTGCGTAATGCACCCGCTTATATGGAGCACAGCGCCCTCTAGTGGACAGGGGGAGAAACGCTACAACTACATTAAATAACCCGGTGCAATCTATGTGGGTTACATCCTCCCCTCCTGAATGTGCATGCGCCTCTGCATGTACTACTAAATCATACTGTGCCTCCAGTGACCTACGTCTAAGGGAGTGGGGGTACTCACAGGAGTTAGGTCTAAAGCTTTAGTAAAAGCTTGGTCAAGTCCTTTAAATAAAGACTGCATAACTAAAGTCAGGGGATTCCCTAACGTTTGGTACGTCAATCGATCAGGCTCTGCCCTCTGTCTAGCTGATCGTCTCACTTCCGTGCTCTCTGGATCTTCTCCCTCTTGGACATTATCCACTCTGCATTCCTGTTCTGATGACTCATCAGGGTTTGTGTTTCCCGTAGACTCTTGCTCAACTCTTTCTTCTGTTTCAGGCACTGTTTCCAACTCATTCTCCTCTTCCACAGGATTTGTCGTTTCCTTCTCCTCTTCGACATCAGCAACCGATTCTTCCACATCAGCAGACGATTCACCCTCTTCCTGCTCTTCTTCACTGGAGTTGGAAGACTCATCCGCGACAGGGTCTTGTTGCGGGCATGCAACAGGCTGGAACACCTCGGCTTCAGGTCGGAGGTTGGACGTCGTGGGATTCACTGAGGGAGTTGCTTTAGTCTGAGGGATTTCATGCACAATAGTGATTGACGGGTAAGTAGTTTCAGGGACACCATAGTCAATGACTTGCTCTTCCTCACTTTCACAGGGATCTCTCAGCAGCTCTCCCTCCTCACATGTTGGACTCCGAGAAGGCTGGACTGCTGTTTCCTTTGACTTGTGCTGAGTCACTTCTGCTTCGATGGATGGCGCTAGGAAGCCACAAGGTAAGAGCAAGTCACGGTGCAGCGTCCTCTCTGGACCATCAGAATTGACTGGGGCAACAACGTAGACAGGAGAATCATTGATGCGCTTCACCACTTTGTAAACGGTTTGGCTCCAACGATCCGCTATCTTGTGTTTTCCCCTCAATCCGACGTTCTTGACCAGGACACGGTCTCCTTCTTCCAGGATAGTTTCTCTTACTTTCAGGTCGTACCTTTCTTTGTTTTTCAGGGCAATTTTCTCACTGTTTTGAATTGCAATTTTGTAGCTCTCTTGCAGGTTCTCCTTGAGACGTTTCACATAGTCTGTGTGAGTAACTCTGCTCTGACCAGCTGGGTTAAGGCCAAATGCAACGTCGATGGGTAAGCTTGGCTGCCTCCCAAACATTAGCTGGTAGGGAGAAAAGCCGGTTGTATCATTTTTGGTGCAGTTGTACGCGTGCACTAAAGGTTGAACATAGTCACGCCACTTGACTTTGTTCTCCTCTTCAAGGGTACCCAGCATCTCCAGAAGCGTACGGTTAAACCGTTCCACTGGATTACCACGCGGATGGTAGGGAGTAGTTCTTGTCTTTTTAATCCCTAGGAGGAGGCAGAGGTCTTTGATTACTGAGGATTCAAAGTCGCGACCCTGGTCGCTATGCAGACGCTCAGGCAGGCCATAATGGACAAAAAAGTGGTTCCACAAAGCCTTGGCTACTGTCTTGGCCTTTTGGTCAGCAGTTGGTACGGCGACAGCGTACTTAGTAAAATGGTCAGTGATGACGAGGATGTTCTTCGTTCCACGGCCATCAGGCTCCAAGGACAAGTAGTCCATGCAGACTAGTTCGAGGGGTCTGCTGGTCCGAATGTTTACAAGACGAGCGGTCTTCTCAGCTTTTGCTTTGCGACGAACGCATCTCTCACAGGTTTTTACTTTTGCATCTACGTCCATGGCCATCCTCGGCCAATAGAAACGCATGCGGACAAGGTCAATTGTTCTTTCGAGTCCCATGTGGCCGACTAAGTCGTGTAGACTTTCAAGAGCTGTTTCGCGATACTTCTTGGGAAGAACCAGTTGGAACAATGGCTCACTCCTGCTCATTCTCTTACGATAGAGGACGGCATTGTCAATGACAAGTTGATCCAGAACTCGTAGCATCAGTTGGACTTCGCGGTCCTCTTTCTGCCTCACTCGGTATGAAAGCCGCTTTCCTGCACTGACGATGTCAATGACCCTGCTGATTACTGGGTCAGCTCTTTGCTCAGCAGCCCATTCCAGCTGTGACATTCTGGGGAGGGTGCTGGACCCTGGAAGCAAATCAGTGTGGGTGAACTCAGGCGGGATAGCGTTGGCATCCATGGCAAGGGACTCAACGATCACAGGTAAGTAGTTACTGTCTTCTCCTGTATTACAGGGCTTTTCTAGGTTGTGTCTCTGGCAAACAGCCTTGACTGCTTCTTGAGGAAAGGTAGCGTCACTTTCCTCCCTCATGAACTTCGTCAGGAACTGTTGCACTCTGTTGTCTTCAGCCTCAGTGCTGGAATCTGCCTGTTCACTGTCATGGCGGCGCCTAGACAGACCGTCGCCATCCTGGTTTCTCTTGCCGGCCCGGTACTGGATGTTGAAATTGAAATTAGATAGGGCGGCAAGCCACCGATGTCCGGCAGCGTCAAGTTTGGCAGACGACAGTACATAAGTCAAGGGATTGTTGTCCGTAACAACGGTAAACTCTGCGCCATAGAGGTAGTCTGACAGCTTGTCTGTTATGGCCCACTTAAGAGCAAGAAACTCAAGCTTGTGAGTAGGGTATCTGCGCTCGCAGTTTGACAATCCTCTACTGGCGTAGGCTATGACTTTCATCTGTCCATCTTGTTGCTGATAAAGGGCTGCCCCAAGACCATGAAGGCTCGCATCAGTGTGTAATATGTAGGGTAAAGTTGGATTGGCAAAGCCAAGGATTGGGGCAGTGGTCAACTTCTCAATGAGGGTTTTAAAGGCTTCCTCACACTTGGACGTCCACTTTTCTGCAAAAGGTGACTTGAGGTCAGCGCTTGAGAAGGACTTGGTTTTGCTCTTTTTCCTTACAGGGACATAGCCGGCAGTCAGATCATTGAGGGGCCTTGCTATTTTAGAAAAGTCTTTGATGAACCTTCTGTAATAGCCGGTGAACCCGAGAAAAGACTTGAGCTCCCTGATATTGTTTGGTCTGGGCCAAGTGGTGAGTGCTGAAATCTTGTCAGGGTCAGTTTCAACTCCATTCTCTGAGACAACATGTCCCAAGTATCTCACTGACTTTCTGAAAAAATGACATTTCTCAGGGGACAACTTGAGCCCAAATTCTTTTAGACGGTGCAAGACTCTCATAAGCCGCTCTTCGTGCTGTTCAAGGGTTTCTGAGAAAACAATGAGGTCGTCTAGGAAAACAAGGACTTCCTTCAAGTTTAGGGAACTCATGCATTTCTCCATAACTCTCTGGAAGGTGCTCGGAGCATTGGTTACTCCTTGCGGCATCCTATTGAATTCCCAAAATCCCATGGGAGTGACGAAGGCGGTTTTGGGTTTATCATCCTCCTCCATCTCCACCTGATAGAAGCCTGACTTCAAATCCATTACAGAGAACCATTTGGACCCTGTTAGAGCTGCAAAGGTTTCCTCAATGTTCGGCAAGGCGTAAGCATCCTTGATTGTCTGTAAATTCAATTTCCTGTAGTCAACGCATAGTCGAATTTTGCCACTCTTCTTCTTTACGATGACGACTGGTGATGCGAAAGGACTTTCAGACTCTCTAATAATGTTGGCGTCATACAGCTCCTTCAGGTGGAGACGGACGGCTTCATAATCAGATGGGTGGATAGGTCTCACCCTCTGCTTGAAAGGTGTTGGATCAGAAAGGCGGATTTTATGCTTGACTGCTGTTGTGTGTCCGTAGTCAAGGTCACCCCTTGCAAAAACTTCAGGAATGGAATTCAGCTTTTCCTTCATTCTGTCTTTCCACTCCTCAGAGAGGGGTGAATCACTGAGATCGAAGGCAATGGTGCTCTCAGCAAACACGGAGTGTTCAGGCTCAGGGCGCAGAATTGGGCCTTCACCCTTCAGGGAGGTCAGTGGAGAAACGGAGAGTGGAGCAGTGAGGTCAGCCAAAGTGCAGTGGGCAGGCACTGTGACGTCATGTGAGGTTTCATTCTTTAGCAAGACAGGGACTTTGAAAGAGGTCTTCCTGGGGCTTGACATGACATAGGAGCAGAATGTCAGCCCACTTGGTAGTGAACGAGAGGGGAAGTCAACTAACAAGGGGGCCTCAGGAAAACTATTGACATTTCTTGTGTAGCCGTCTAGCACCATTCTTTGGCCTGGTGGGATGACTACAGCTTTCTTGTGCAAGAGTTTGACAACGCCCACTCTGTCATTGTGTGTTGTCTTGCTCTTGTACAGACAGCGAAGGTGCTTGATAAGAACAGCATATGCACAGGTCTCTTGAACAGGTGCACTGGAACTTTCGTTGAAGCCTTCATACAGAAGGTCCAGGGCATTAGTGCCAACGAGGACAGAGATGGCACTGTAATCAGGGACAATGAGGGCCAAAGTGGTTACAGTCTTGGGCCTACCAATGAAACTTTCAGGGAATGTAATGTCAATTTCTATATAGCCTGTATAAGGCACACACTGGCCTGCTGCTCCCTCCACATCAATTATGTTGTCTAGGGGATTTACTGGATGAGAAGGTAAGTAGGTTTCATGAAATGACTGGGAGATCGTGGTCACTTGTGAACCTGAATCAATTAGACACTCATGCTGGATTCCTCCAATGGTGACACTAACCATGGACCTTGAGCCAACTAATCCAGTCATGAGCTCCTCTCTTGTGGGCGTAAGGGAGCAACATTTGGCTTGTTTCTTTTCTTTGGGACTAGTGTCTCTTTCAATGGCTTCAGGATGCCCCTCTCCAGAAGCCGCTAACAGTTTAAATGAACACCATACTTAGCTGCCCACTCGTCCTGCTTCACCTTCAGTTCTTTGTACTTGAGGTCGACAGCAGCCTTGTTCTGGGGGTTCTCACATACTTTAGCTATGTGGCCATCACCTCCGCACCGAAAACAAAACCAGGCTTTGGGCTGAGGTCTGGGTGCGACCTGAGAAGTGGCTCTGTGGACTTGAGCCTCTGCTTGGGTTGTGGATTGGTTCATGGCAGACTGGGGGACAGCAGGCCTTTGTTTATTTTCTTTTCTATGTTTCTTGGAGTCGAGCTGCATTTGCAGCGCAGCAACTTGTTTCCTCAAATTCTCAGTCTCCAGTACGTATGCTTGTAGTGTATTGCCATTGTACTCAGAGACGCAGGCGGTGTTCACCACACTCTGAGTGTTCATTGAGGTTTTGATTTTGGATGACCCCAAGTGGCGGTTCATGCGATCAAGTTTGGTTGCTCTCTTGTCTTCCTCAGTTCTTAATTGCAGCAGAAAGTCAGCAAAATCGAGGGACTTTTGATTTTTCAGCTCCAGCTGCAGGACAAGGTCATGATCCCAGCAACCACGCTTAAACTGCTTCATCAGGTGACGGTTGACGGCAGACTGCTTGACTCCGCCTCTTTTCACAGCAGTGCTCAGCAGTGTTTGCAGCCTCTGCAGGTAGCTGGAAGCCTTTTCACCAGGGTCTTGGTTTGTATTAAGAAACTTGGCGAAAATCTCTTCACCATCTTCAACGATGCCATAAGCAGACTCTAAAAGCCTAGTGTAGTCTCTAGGGTGGGCAGACGAACCTAGCTGCCTCACAACATCTGACGCTGGGGGAAGCAAGCTTTCCAGAATTTTCCTTCGCTGTACCTCGATGGAGGTTTGATCATGGGACATCAGTTCGACATGGAGCAGCCATGTTTCAAAGTCGGCTTCGCCTGGTGGCTTTGGCACTTTGCCTGAGAAGGACCGCAACCACTTGGACTGGTTCTGGGATTGGGGGGCATTGTTCTTTATCACATGTTCAACGACGATGCGTCTCACCTCTGGGGGGTTCAGCATATTTTCGTCCAGCTCCTCAGATGCAGGGGGCGTGTCGCTCTGCTTGGCCACAGCAAGGGGTTTCGTCTTAGTCTGTTCAGGTGTCTCTAAGAAGAGTTCCGTAGGTGTGGGGGTCTTAGTCTTAGTCTTAGATCTAGTTATGAGGGGAGTGGCGCTATGAACAGAGTCAGCGTCGCTACTGTCATCTGAGTGGCTGGAATCGCTGGAGTCGCTAGGGTCCTGGGGTGTCAGCATGAGGGCCTCGACACTATTTATGTACCATGTTACAGTAGTGTTAGTGATACTCTGTATGCTAGAGGGAAGTTGGGACTCGATGGAAGCACTTGCTGCATCAGATTCAAATTCAACAATGGCAGAACACTTACCGTCTACTCTGCTTGGTAATCGCACTATTTGAGCTACTTTACCATATTTTTCGAAAGTTTCGGTGATGTCAGCATCAGTATCAGTGTGATTAATACCGAATATGGCAATAGAACACTCTCGTTTAACACCATACTTCTGTAAAAAATCCATATCTCAAGTTTAAACGACGATAATTCACGTAGTGCGTAGAAAACACGAAAAAATGTTAATTTAACGGTAAGGGTCGTGCTCAAAACTCTCCTGGCTGGCTCGCCACGAAAAAGGATGTAACGCTTCTGACTTAACAGATTAGAGATCAGAACTAAGTTCGGCTATGAGGAGAGAGTTGGCAACGACCCGGGCTTGAATGAGGAAAAGAGAATATTTATTATGACACACAAGAAAAAAATAGGAAATTACCCCTTAATGTCAGTCGCGTAAAGTCAGTCGATAACAAAATGTAATGTAATACACAATGTAATAAAGTTCAACCTCAAATGTTCAACTCAAAAGTTTCAGTGTCCAATGTTCAAGTTTCAATAGCAATGTTCAAGTTTCAATAGCAATGTTCAAATTTCAATGTCCAAGTTTCAGTTCAATGTTCAATAAGTGTCCTTTAAATCCTCAATGGAAAAAGGGAAAAAAGTAGAAAAATGCAAAAATGTGATCTTCGTACGTACTTTGTAAAGAGAAAAATAAAATAAAACAAAACAAGGCCTTGTATCTGTAATCTTATCTGTAATTCCAGAGCAGGATGCGTCCAGGGCACAGGCTCACGGTAGACGCACACACACTGGTCACAGTCCTCGGGTTGGCTCGCCGTATCGCTCTCTCGTGGCAGAAGATGATCAACAAAAAAACCAATCGGAGATTCGACGATATAGCACACAAAACGGTCTTCAGAAGTTGCACTCTAACAAAAACGTCTTCTTGAAAAGGTTAAACAAAGGATTACTGCAATAATAACGCAGTAGTGCCAAAACTAAGATGATTATTTATCTTTCTTCCGTACGGGAATCTTTCTCAGCTTCAGGGGGAAAAGGATGCACTTCTCGTCTCTACTTCTCTGCGTAATGCACCCGCTTATATGGAGCACAGCGCCCTCTAGTGGACAGGGGGAGAAACGCTACAACTACATTAAATAACCCGGTGCAATCTATGTGGGTTATATTTAATATATATTAAGGAACAAAAAAAAACACCCCACCCCACCCTCCAACACACACACACACACACACACACACACACACACACACACACACACACACACACACACACGCACGCGCACGCACACACACACACACGAACACACACACACGCACACAAACCTACACATACCTACACAAGTAAGTCAACAAATGTAGTCAATGCATAAGTGCAGTGTATTTGAAGAGTTCAGATGCAAAACCCCCTAACTCCATTTCTGAAGACCTGCACTTCTATATTTTGGAAGGGGGCAGTTTGAGGTCGTGACCGGGGGTGGGCCGGGGAGGTGGATGGAGGGGAGGATGCTGGGTAATTTGTCAGCGCCCTGTAATAGCTTGCGGTGCGCGGCTCCCTCCTCGCGGGGGACTGAGAGGGTGCCAAGGCGTCTGCTGCACGCCCTTTCATCTTGGCCTCTCCTCTCCTCTCCTCTCATCTTGGCCTCTCCTCTCCTCTCCTCTCCTCTCCTCTCCTCTCCTCTCCTCTCCTCTCCTCTCCTCTCATCTCCTCTCCTCTCCTCTCCTCTCCTCTCCTCTCCTCTCCACCTCTCCTCTCCCCTCATCTCCTCTCCTCTCCTCTCCTCTGCCCTCCTCTCCACTCCTCTACTCTCCTCTCCTCTCCTCTCCCCTCATCTCCTCTCCTATCCCTTCTCCTCTCCTCTCCTCTCCTCTCCTCTCCTCTCCTCTCCCCTCATCTCCTCTCCTATCCCTTCTCCTCTCCTCTCCTCTCCTCTCCTCTCCTCTCCACCTCTCCTCTCCTCTCCCCTCATCTCCGCTCCTCTCCTCTCCTCTCCTCTCTCCACAGCTTTCATCTGACACAGGACTGTGCCAATTTAGCCAACCCAGACCTGCCCTACGCACCACCATCTCCAGCAGAAGGAGAGAGAGAGAGAGAGAGAGAGAGAGAGAGAGATGGTAAGAGGAAAAGAGAAAAAGATGAAGAAAGACAGATAAAGATGCCATTGTGATGGAAAGAAGAATAAAGAGAAAGAAGATATATGTTCAACAGTAGAGGGATGATATAGTAAAATACAGTAGAGGAGAGGAAGAGAAGGAGAGGGAGCTAAGGAGAGACTGGGAGACGGAACATCAAACAAAAATGAAGAAAGATGGAGAAAGGGGATGAAAGAATGTATGACAGGGAGAGAGAGACAGATAGACAGAGCGATATGATGAAGAAGAAAAAGCAAGGTTTGAAAAGACAGCTTTGAGAGGGCACTGCTTTTGATGTTTTTTTGTTTTTCTCGCCTATATCGTTTGGTCGTTGGGCCAACAAAATAGTTTCAACCCTGCTGGCATTCCACATCCTGCCGGAGTCTGGTTATGAACGGCAGGGTGCATGTTCTTCAGGCTGTTTGTTTGACCTTTAACAGTGCAGCAGAAAGAACCGAGTGTTACATTTGTACTAGTGGTGTCAACAATAATCGATTCGGCGATGCAATGCAATGTGAGGCACGGACAATTCAAGTTTCAATTACTTCCGTGGATATTTCAGGAGCAAATGAATGCTAAATTAAATAAAAACACTTTAAAGCATTGAAAACTGCAAGCCTGATACAGAAAACAGCAAATAAAATGTTGCTCAGTATCTGACTACTTGTATTGCCTCATCATGACTGATGAAACATTTGCTTTGCTTTCAGTAGAAATGTAATGCATTGCAATGCATGGTAGAATCGAATCGAATCGAATCGCTACCTCACGAATCGTAATCGAATCGAATCGTGAGGGCAGTGCCAATGCACACCACTATCAGATACAGATAGAGTCAAAAACTTAAAGGGACACTGTGTGAGATTTTAGTTGTTTATTTCCAGAATTCATGCTACCCATTCACTAATGTTGCCTTTTTCATGAATACTGACCACCACCATCAAATTCTAAGTATTCATTATGAGTGGAAAAATTGCACTTTTCATACATGAAAAGGGGGATCTTCTCCATGGTCCGCCATTTTGAATTTCCAAAAATAGCCATTTTTAGCTGCAAAAATGATTCTACTTGGACCATACTAGAAAATATTTGTTTATTACTTAGTAAACTTTCATGTAAAGATCAAACTTGGCAATAGGCAGCCCAGTTTCAATAAGCAGTATAGTTGCAGTACCTTTTTTGACCATTTCCTGCACAGTGTACCTTTAAGTTAAAGTGATCCTCCAAGAGGCTGAGCTTGAGGCACCATTAAGTCTGTGTGCTTGTCCATCTGTGTGATGGGTGTGGGACTGAGACCCCACACAATCAGTGTGTGTGAATGTGTACGTAGCCGTGTGTGTGTGTTTAAGTGTGTGTGTGTGTGTGTGTGTGTGTGTGTGTGTGTGTGTGTGTGTGTGTGTGTGTGTGTGTGTGTGTGTGTGTGTGTGTGTGTGTGTGTGTTTGTGTGCGTGTGTATGTATGTAACTAAGTGTGTGTGTGTGTGTGTGTGTGTGTATGTGTGTAACTAAGTAACTAAGTGTGTGTGGGTGTGTGTGTGTGTTTGTGTGTGTGTGTGTGTGTGTGTGTGTGTGTGTGTGTGTAACTAAGTGTGTGTGTGTGTGTGACTGTGTGTGTGTCTCGCAAAAAGGCGCGCAATCCTGTTACTCTAATCCCCAATTAAGCGTCGGAGTTGATAAAGCAGCCACCTCCGTGACCTTCGACCTCTCCATCTCACCCATCTCACCCCTGACCCTTCACCTTTCACCCCGCGCTGATGGACAGGCGACATGGTGTGAGCTCTCATCCCCCAGCTGTCCTGTCCGCTCATCAGGGCCAGGCCGGCCCCCCAAACAGGGCCCCCCCCTACTAGACTGGCCTGGTGCGGTTGGGTTGGGCTCGCTCGGCCAGGGGGTTTTGGTGGTGCTTTGGTGCGGTTGGGTTGGGCTCGCTCGGCCAGGGGGTTTTGGTGGTGCTTTGGTGGACGTCTGCTGTGCTGTCAGGCCGGCCAAGCTGTTTTCAGGCCAGCCAGATCAGTCACCTGCAATTCACGCGAAAAAAAAACAGATCAGTCTTTCTTTTTTTCTTTTTTTTTAGGGGCTTTTATGCCTTTATTTGACAGGACAGTTGACAGGAAGAGAATGGGGCAGAGAGATAGGGGAGGATCTGGAAATGACCCCGGCCGGAGTCGAACCGGGGTCCCCGTGGGTGGGCATGCAAGCCCAAAAGTGGGGGGCTTAGCACGCAGCGCCACAGTGCCCCCCCGACAGATCAGTCTTTCCAAAACATATTGAATAG
>NC_085858.1:49867955-49870455 GCF_034702125.1 Engraulis encrasicolus | reverse complement strand
TTTGTTGTATGCACTGTTTACTTGTGTGCTGTGGAGTGCTGTGTCACAATGGCAATGGGAGTTTGAGTTTCCCCAAGTGGGGTTTCACTGTTTCGCTTCTGGCCTCTGGTCAAGGCTGTGGCCTCTGTGTGCAGTACGTAGACCTGCGTCGTGCTTTCAACCAACAAACTCTAGTCGCTTCAATCGCTCGTATCGCTCTTGCTGCACAGAATCGATTCTCTGTCACTTCAATCGCGTCACGGCTGGTCTATTCGCCCGGTTAGAGTAGAGTAGAGTAGAGTAGAGTACTGGGATCAATAAAAGTACTACTCTACGTTATTCTAAGATTTTGCTTCTGGCCTCTGGTCAACCTGCTGACCCCAGTCGTCACATGACCCACATTCAGAAGGACATCAGGGCAGGACGCCCACGCATTACAGTACATTACATTACATTACATTGCATTTGACAGACGCTTTATAACCAAAGCGACTTTCAAAAGAGAAGCATTACAGTACAGTACAGTACAGTACACATGGTACTCCACTCTTCCACTGAATATCAAGTGCTCTATTAATCATCACTTTGCCAGCTGATTCAATTACAATCTGCTCATTAATCTCTCCTAATCTCCATTAATATCTGATTGCTTACAGTCAGCTGTTATTGTTCCAGGGGCCAGACTTCCTGGTCTTTGTGTTTTTTATGATTACTTTGGCAGGGCAGCAGGTGTCGGCGGTGCAATATAACGCTGTTCAGATCATATGCCTGCGCTCAGTCACACACACACCTGCCTGCCTCCAGGGCCGGCTTAAGATGGCCTGTGGGGCCCATAGGCTACAGCTTGCTGTGCCCCCCCCTGGAAGGCATATTTCGCGACAAATTTGCGTAGTGTCATGATGATGCGGCAACTTCATTGATACTGTCAATGGGCAACATGGATGACGTGTCTACCAACTGTACTCAACACAACAGATTCATTTTCGAGTATTGGATCTTGTCACAATTCTGCCATTTTTCACTTTTGGCCACCTGGCAGGTGGGCCCCCCCTAGACTGTTAGCCATATCTAGCCTGTGGGGGCCCTAGGCTGCAGCCATATCTAGCCTGTGGGGCCCTAGGCTGCAGCCATATCTAGCCTGTGGGGGCCCTAGGCTGCAGCCATATCTAGCCTGTGGGGGCCCTAGGCTGCAGCCATATCTAGCCTGTGGGGGCCCTAGGCTGCAGCCATATCTAGCCTGTGGGGGCCCTAGGCTGCAGCCATATCTAGCCTGTGGGGGCCCTAGGCTGCAGCCATATCTAGCCTGTGGGGGCCCTAGGCTGCAGCCATATCTAGCCTGTGGGGGCCCTAGGCTGCAGCCATATCTAGCCTCTAGCATTAATCTGGCCCTACCTGCCACACATGCATGCACGCACGCACGGGCCAGGCTGGGCCAGGCAGGGCGTCGCTTGCCTGTGACTGTCTGACCTGCGGTAGGTCAATGACCCCTTGTTTGCATCTGGTTAGCTCTACGGTGTGTGTCGTGTGCAAGCTGCCTGAGGTGTGTGTTTGCATCTGGTTAGCTCTACGGTGTGTGTCGTCTGCAAGCTGCCTGAGGTGTGTGTTTGCATCTGGTTAGCTCTACGGTGTGTGTGTCGTCTGCAGGCTGCCTGAGGTGTGTGTTTGCATCTGGTTAGCTCTACGGTGTGTGTGTCGTCTGCAGGCTGCCTGAGGTGTGTGTTTGCATCTGGTTAGCTCTACGGTGTGTATCGTCTGTGTGTGTTTGTGTGTGTGTGTGTGTGTGTGTGTGTGTTTATCTGTGTGTGGATTGGAAAGTCTAAAGCAGGTTGTAAATCCCTTAAGGGGGGGTGGGGGTGACTCTGTTAGTGCAGGAAGCAGTTGTTGTTGTCTGTGAATGGCACTACGTATGTGTGCGTGTGTGTGTGTGTGTGTGTGTGTGTGTGTGTGTGTGTGTGTGTGTGTGTGTGTGTGTGTGTTTGGGGTGTGTAGAGGATGTTGGTTGTGTGGTTGTGTTTGTGTTTTCACTGAGTTCCCGCTGTCCAAGTTTGCTCTTCAACTTGAGTGTGTGTGTTCTTCTCTCCTTGTTACGTCTGTTTGTTTGTGTGTTTGTGTACTGCTAGTTCTTCCTCTGTGCTGTCTAGTAGTGTGATTTAGGTGTCTGTGTGTGTGTGCGTGTGTGTGTGTGCGTGTGCGTGTGCGTGTGTGTGTGTGTGTTTGTGTGTGTGTGTGTGTGTGTGTGTGTGTGTGTGTGTGTGTGTGTGTGTGTGTGTGTGTGTGTTGGTGGTCTACCCTCCATGTGGCTTGGCTTTGTGCGTTCTCACACAATGTGGAGGGTATTCGATGAGGTCACTCTTCTCAGGAGATTACTGGACACACACACACACACACACACACACACACACACACACACACACACACACACACACACACACACACACACACACACACACACACACACACACACACACACACACAGACACACACTACAGAACTCTTCTCTGCAGCTCTATTTTCCTCCTCA
>NC_085858.1:49847955-49850455 GCF_034702125.1 Engraulis encrasicolus | reverse complement strand
CAAAACTCCACACTTCCGAAACCTTTGCGATCGGCACTACAGTGATTGTTATCAGAAGGCTTGTGCCTACGCATAGACATAGACCCTTAAATTACAAACATTAGCGAACATTGAAAAAAGATCAGACAACGACCGTCGGGTAGCATGCTCATGAAAGCGACAGGGGAGAGTGGAGAAGTTCCGCAAACATGTAGCCTAACGTAAGATGTTTGCTACTGTGCGACAGTACCGCCACTATTTCATGACTGCATACACTTCTTCGTCATGGATAAATGGTCAACAATACTTTTTCCACCCAGGATTGCACTGAAAAGTAGGCTACTGCTGTTAAAAAAAGGTCATGAGTGTGCAGCACCGACGCCTGCGTGTATGTGTGAGGGAGGGGAGGAGAGACGCGGAACAGCTGAGATGAGGGTCGCGACTTCCGAAATAGCAGGCAATTCTTTTTCAATGTTTCAGTGACATATTAACAAAAATGCTTCGTATTGGTTTTCGTCTCCGGTGGTAGGCCTATTCTGCCCTACTAAGGCAAGGCAGTAACTTCATTTTTTTCAAAAATGAGTTTTTGTCATATTTGCGATAATAAGCATCAGTTTTATCATGTGAATAAACATGGAGTTTGAAATCAGTTGTTTTGAGGCTAAAATAAGTTGAAAACCCTTTGGGTAAACTAAGGCACAACACAGTAACTTCAGTTACTGTTGTTTGCCTTCTGCTCTGGACCTGCAGAATTCTGGAACTCTGATGTTCCAAACTGAGGCAGAACACAGTAACTTCAGTTACTGTTCATCTGTTAACAGTTAAAACTCCTTCTATAAATTTCAGTCATGTAAATAATCAAAAAAATATAAAATATAACTTTTATATTATGAAACATAATCAGCCTGCTAGGAAATGTGTGTAACTATTATTTGAGGTAGTATGAAATACAAATACACACACAAAACCCATTTATAATTATATTATTATTATTATTATTAACAATTTATATGTTAATAAACATGACATTTTGTCATAATGACTCTAATAGTGTGTATACTGCTTAAATTATATGTGAAAGTTGTATTTGTTGCTTATTATTCAGATTTTAAATGGAAGTTACTGTCTTCTGCCTTAGTATGACTAATTGTCATTCCGGGGGCAATGCTAAGGCAGAACACAGTAACTTCCAAAAAAGGGTCAAAGGTTAACTATTTGTAAAATTATTTTTTATGAATAGATGTAGGCAGGCATACACTACAAACTGTGAAAATTACAGCTTTGTAGCTATAACCAGATTGTGGTGACATTAATTTATTTTAAGATAACTTTAACATAATTTTTCTCAGTTTCACACTCTGGTGAGTTACTGTCTTTTGCCTTAGTAGGGCAGAATTGTAGTCACATTTTTTATTTTTTTGACGAAAATATAAATCAATAAACTCCACAGAATGTTGAAATTTTGCGGGAAAAATGCGGCTTTACAGGAATTACGCGGCATCGTGAAATTATGCGGAATATCGTTGAATTTGCATGAATCCACGCGATCGCTGAATCGCGAAAAACTGGAGGGACTGACTATTGGTTGTGTCTGTACAAAGTATGAAGTGATAGGACATTACCAACCTCTTAAAAAGCACATGATTTTTAATTCATATGTGTGCCTTAATTTTACTGGAGGTTCGTGCAGAAGCTGAAGAATTTTGAATTTCACGCAGCGGATTGATCCTCACTCGCTGGACCAATCTGTTTCGAGATTTCAGCGAGAGAGTAGTTCAACCCCAACTTAACCAAGAACATGAACTGCCAATGCCAGTTTTGAGATATAGAGTGAATTGCCATGGCAGCATACCTCGCGTCAAACATATCCACCTTTCATAGTAGGGGTTAACCAGGAACATACGCTGCACGTGACCAAGTTGCTCTCGAAGTTCCCCCGCTAAGCCAGAAAACCAGCTTCGTAGCATCGGCCCCTGTGCTCCGTACGATTCTAAACACAACCACTACACCACTACACGTCTTTAGTGTATCTTTGGATGCATGTGATGTATTTAGGATTTTTAATTATGCTGGAGATACTATATTGCTCCTAGACTAGTTTTCATTTGCATTGTGCATTGGTGAAGTGTGTCCACATTGAGCCACCATTCCTTGGACCTTGACTCCAGTGTTTGTCATGGCATGTCATTTTTGTAAGTTTTGCTGCCACTTGGCAAGGACACTCTTGAAAATTAGATTTTTAATCATTCCTGGTAAAATAAAGTTTAAATAAATAGATTGCAATTTGCAGTTTACATAATTTGTGCCCATTAATGATTAACAAATTGTGACATAGAATAGCCACGCTTATAGGTTCCACTAACAGTAATGTGTTTGTTCAAAATGTTATTTAATTTGAGTTTTAGTGCTGTATTGACTCTACTTGTGATGTTTTGGTTTGGTTTAGTACCAAGTTTGTGGGAATTTTTTTTTAAAGACCAATGTCTACATTTCAGTGGAGTATTGCATTTAATCATTGAAA
>NC_085858.1:49815455-49817955 GCF_034702125.1 Engraulis encrasicolus | reverse complement strand
GCCCTACCAGGCTGGATTCGAACCCGGGTCCCCATGCTGTTGCCCAAACACATGGGTAGTTGACGTGAGGTGTGAATTTTGCTGTCACAGGCTCTTGAAAATAAAGTAAATTCATGTTTTCAATTGTGTACTAGCGCACTGAGCCCCCAGCAACCCACAATGTCAATGGAGAGATTACAGCAATACAAGAAGAATGCAAAGAGAAATTGGAAGGGGGTGGGAGAGAGAGAGAGAGGGAGAGAGAGAGAGAGAGAGAGAGAGAGAGAGAGAGAGAGAGAGAGAGAGAGAGAGAGAGAGAGAGAGAGAGAGAGATAGAGAGATAGAGAGATAGTGTATGTGTGAGTGAGTGAGTGAGTGAGTGAGTGTGAATGGATTGTGTGTGTGTGTGTGTGTGTGTGTGTGTGTGTGAGAGAGAGAGAGAGAGAGAGAGGAGAGAGAGAGAGAGAGAGAGAGAGAGAGAGAGAGGAGAGAGAGAGAGAGAGAGAGAGAGAGAGAGAGAGAGAGAGAGAGAGAGAGAGAGAGAGAGAGAGAGAGGGAGAGAGAGAGAGAGAGAGTGTATGTGTGAGTGAGTGAGTGCTCTGTTCTGCCGTGTGGTGGTCAAGAGCTGGGCTGGACTACCAAGCGGTTGTGCCCAGGGCCGGATTAAGATGGCCTGTGGCCTCCAGGCTACAGGTTGCTGTGGGCCCCCCCTGAAAGGTATGACACATTTGCAACACATTTGCATAGACAGTGCCATAATCACGAGCAAGGAATTAAGGATACACAGTAAATTGTGTAGTGTTAAAATAACACTTAAAGAGTTAAAATTAACACTGTTCTAGTGTCTATTTGGTCCTGCTCCAGATCAGTGTTAAACACTGGTGTTAGATTTATAGTGTTAAGCTAACACTATAAAGAGTAAAGCAGTTTCGGGGAGCACCCTATTAACAATTTTTAGTTCTAAGAAGGTTCCTGGAACACAAGCCCTTGGTTCCAGTTTAGTTCTGGGTACATCCCCAGAGAGTCATGTTTGGTTATTTTTCCGTTCTCACTTGGTTGGCAGGAAAGTTTAATTTTCGTTCCTAGAATGCTATATGTGTAGTTCTCATTCCGTTCCCTTATTGTTCTCTCACCGTCACTTTATTCCTGTTCATGTCATGTTTGTTCACTTGCCATTCCCATATGGTTCCCTTAACCTTGTTGGTTGCATATTTGGTTCCTTAGACATGCTCCTGATGTTCCCCCAACCTTGTTTATTATTGTGAATGTGTTTTGGTCCTGCCCCACTATCTCTCACCATAGTTGAGGTACCCTGATTATGGTAATTAAGCACCTCCCATCCTCCACCATGACTGAAACACCCTGCGCCTGGCATCAGGTTGCCACACTGCTCTCTTAAGATAATGTTTAAATTGCTGAAAACATGTAAAATGTCTATATTTTATATATCAGTCTATGCTGTACTGCACCACAATGTGAGAGAAATATCAGCTGAGCATGTATGAACACAATCTAGTGGGGATTAATACCAAATGTTTTCCTTAATGAAGTTTAAAATATAACCATACCATCTACATCAAGTGCACAATGGAGCAAGCAATGTAACATGTGCTGTTACTGACTAGCTCACAAAGCAAGGCACAAGATGTAGCTAACAAATGCCATAAGCCAAAAGCGCCTTTAGCTTGCTTGCAAACATCAAGTGCACAATGGAGCAAATAATGTAACATGTGCTGTTACTGACTAGCTCACAAAGCAAGGCACAAGATGTAGCTAACAAATGCCATAAGCCAAAAGCGTATTTAGCTTGCTTGCAAAGCAGGTAAACAAGCGCTATGCTGTGCCATGCTGACCAGCCAGCAGGCAGGCAGGCAGGCAAATATTTAAAGCACTGTGACAGTCCAGGTTTATATACAGGCTCAAGAGTACCATGTGACCAGATTGATTAGGAGTTTTTCAGGTGCAAGCAATTGAGTCATGATATACCAGCCCTAAGTAATTAGGTTTGGCCAGGCGCTGATGGACAGATTGGTTGTGAGGGGCCTGCTTGTTACCGGCAAAGATGTAATAAGTTCTCAAGTTATTTCTTCCACTCAACACATCTTTTGTGTGATGTTGTGTGCACAGCCAAACCTTAGATCAACCCAACCAAGTTGAGTTAAATGAATGAAATGGAATAAAAAAAAAAAAAAAAGATTGTGTACATGATTAAATCTGGAGGAAATACTGTTACTAATATGTAGACGTATATGATTTAATCGGGTGGACAGTCATCATTGCTTATGCTCTGAACAACACAGTATAGGTTTTTACTGTAACCAAAGGGAACGTTTGTAAGTGGTAGATTTTGGTTTGGTAATAACCCCAACCTTTAGAGAACCAAAAGTCAAACGTTTTCTTTACGTTCTCTGTTACTAGGGCATACAATGGCGCAGACAAACTCCATCACCTCGAGGAGGCGGGGGCTCTCTGGAGTACTTCTAACTCCACACAATTTAACAACTTCATTTGTCACTGACAC
>NC_085858.1:49797955-49807955 GCF_034702125.1 Engraulis encrasicolus | reverse complement strand
ATTTTAAAATACTTCTGATCACTTTTAAAGCAGTAAATGGCTTGGCCCCTACCTACATCTCTGACATCATCCCTCCATACCATCCTACCCGTTCGTTGAGAACATCAAATAAAGGTCTTTTATGCGTCCCTAAAATTAACACCAACACTGCACATGGTGCTTTTAGTTATTGTGCCCCTACCCTTTGGAATTCCCTCCCCCTAGAACTAAGGTCAGTGACTTCTACTCCCGCTTTTAAAAAGGGTCTTAAAACGTTTTTATTTACACAAGCTTTTGGTTGAGTTGATTTTTATTGACATTGTTTTATTTCCTAAGGGTTTTTATGTGTTTTATTTTTTACTTTGATTTTACTTTGTGTCTAGTCTAGTGTTTGGTGTTTAAAAGGTCTTATCATTGCAATGGGTTTTATTTTGTTTTATTTCTACCTATTATTATATATGTTTATATTTTCACTCAGTTTTAGTGCTGTTTTTAAATTTTCTACTTTTCCTCCTTTTAATCTTACAGCACATTGAGTCTATGTAAGCCATATGAAATGTGCTTTATAAATAAACTTGACTTGACTTGACTTGACNACAGAAAGTCACTCACATGCACATACAGTACATAACACACACACACACACACACACACACACACACACACACACACACACACACACACACACACACACACACACACACACACACACACACACACACACACACACACACACACACACACACAAATGCTCAGCACAAATGTGTGAATGAATTTGAGATGCAAATGAACGTTGTAATCTCTCAAAGCATTGTGTACAACCATGTTTGGTGTGTTTTGAAAAGGTGTATGCAAAGGTTGAACAGGATCCCAACAAGTGTATGTGTGTGTGTGTGTGTGTGTGTGTGTGTGTGTGTGTGTGTGTGTGTGTGTGTGTGTGTGTGTGTGTGTGTGTGTGTGTGTGTGTGTGTGTGTGTGTGTGTGCGCCTGTGTGTGTGTTTCTGCAGGTGTATGTGAATGGCGAGTGGGTCACCAGCATTGGCGAGGGCGGCAGCTTTGGAGAGCTGGCGTTGATCTACGGGACGCCCCGCGCCGCCACCGTCAAGGCCAAGACTGACCTCAAGCTGTGGGGCATCGACCGCGATAGCTACCGCCGCATCCTCATGGTAAGCAGTCTCGTACACGGGTTCAAGACAATAGGAAAAAAGGAGGCGCACACAAGGCTTGTGTGAAAAAGTGTATTAAAGCCGAAATTGAACAAGTCTGAGGTTAACTGGAGAAACAGACGTTTCGGAGCTAGTCCATTCTCAATGTGTCCAGTAGTGTCTAGCACAGGGGTTCCCAACCTCTTCTAACTTGGGATCCACTTGAAACTTTCCCAAAATGTCTGACCGACTTTTGGATAGTGGTGTGCATTGGCACTGCCCTCACTATTCGATTCGATGAAGATTCGGGAGGTAGTGATTTGATTCGATTCGATTCGATTTGATTCAATTCTACGATGCATTGCAATACATTACATTTCAACTGAAAGCAAAGCAAATGTTTCATCAGTCATGATGAGGCAATACAAGTGGTCAGATACTGAGCAACATTTTATTGGCTGTTTTCTACATCAGTCTTGCGGTTTTCAATGCTTTGAAGTGCTTTTATTTAATTTAACATTCATTTGCTCCTAAGATATCCACGGAAGTAATTGAAATTTTTTAAAAATGCTGCATCGATTCTGGAACTTGCCGCATTGAATTGAATTGTCCATGCCCCGCATTGCATTGCATTGCCGAATCGATTATTGTTGACACCACCACTTTTGGAATACCTTCAGGGCCACCAGTGGGACCCGGACGACACTGTAGAATCACTGCTGTAGTTGCTAAGACACGGCCTTAGCCGCATCCTCATGGTAAGCTGTGAGAATGCTAAAGATGCCGCAAATTCTACTCCAAGTCACTCAAGCTTACAGATACAAAGGTCTCCAAGGTCTCTTTATGTGCTTCACCCCTATCAGTGAACACCTGATCCCTCGGAGTGAAAGGCTCTTCTTTGTTTTAGGCGCTCTAGCTGAGGCATAGCACGATACCGCTGAGCTAAAGGACCGGTCCGATAGCCCAACGCTACCGCAGTGTTTTGAGGCTTCGAGAGGGAGGTTTACTAACGTTCCATGCCACACTCTGCTAGTTGGCCTCCGGTACATATAGCACTCTAATAAGAGAATTGAATCTTGTTTTGAAGCTGTAACACTACAGTTACCACACTACAACACAAAAGCAACAGCTATTGAGGAGGATAACCCCATCACAACACATGTAACTTTTCACCAAACAAAGGCAAATTAAAGGCAAATTAAAGGGCAACCCTTCTGAATCCCTTACACTGGTGGCTGGCTATACACTGTGTGCAGAATTATTAGGCAAACATGTTTTTTGACCATATTGTCCATTATATGCATATTGTCCGCCACCAACCTCTATGGACATGAACACCTATTGGATTTAAGCATTCCAGGTCATGCATATTGGTATAATAAGAGACAGTGTGATCGGAGGGGCCCAATACCCTATATCAGGGCAAAATTAGTGTGCATAATTATAAGGCAACTTTGTTTTCCTCTGGGAAAATAGGCCACAAAGGAGATCTAACAAACTCTGAAAAGTCTATAAACAATTTTGAAGTCTTCCAGAGGGATGTGGCTGTCTTGAAATTGCCCAGATATTGGTCATATCCGTCTAATGCACCGTTACGAAGTCATCAGTGTCACATGCATTGTGCTCACAAAGTAACTGCCGGATTGAGAAGAATTGAAGGTCAAACTATCACAAAATGATTACCCTGCAGTGCTGTTATATCCCAGAACTGAAACCTACATTGTGTGTCCACAAGAACATTGTATTCAGCACTCAGAGACATGACCAAGGTAAAATAGGTTGAAACCTGAAGACCACTCAACAAGAAATGCAGTCAAGACTGGGTCAAGAAAGGTCTTTAGACAATTTTGTCAATGGTTTTATGAACTTGTGAAAGTGACTGTTAATGGACCAGATCGATGAGCCCATGGCTAGATCGGTAATGTGCACACTCAGATGAGTTCCTGAGTTCTACTCAAATGCCAGCAGAATACTGCATAAATACCATTGTCTTCTTGAAAGTTGCAAATTTTTCCCTCACAGATCCAGCTATGGGCTCATCCACCCTGTCTGTCAATAGTCACTTTCACCAGTCCATAATACCTTTAAAAACTCTGTCCTAGGGTATTTCTTGACCCAGTCTTGACTTAATTAACTTGTTAAATGGTTGTCTGGTGTCATCCCTTCTTACCTTTGCTATGTCTCTGAGTGCTCAACAACCTGTTCTTCTGGACACCTGATGTAAGTTTGCATTCTGGAATATGATAGCACTGCAGGGTAATAATTTTCTTGTAGTTTCACCTTAAATTCTTCAAATTTTTGGCAGTGACATTTCATGTGAGACTGATGACTTTGCAACGGTGCATTTGATACTTCTGTGCTAACGTTACCAACGTCTTGCCAATTTCAAGAGAGCCACATCCCTCTGGAAGACTTCAAAATTGTTTATAGACTTTTCAGAGTTTGTTAGATCTATTTTGTGGCCCATTTTCCCAGGAGAAAGCAAAGTTGCCTAATAATTATGCACACCGGATATTGGATGTTGGGCTCCTTTGATCACACCCCCATCTTATTATACACATATGCATGATCTGGAATGCTTAAATCCAATAGGTTTTCATGTTCATAAAGGTTGGTGGCAGAAAATACGCATAAAATGGACAATATGGTCAAAAAACATGTTTGCCTAATAATTCTGCACACAGTGTAGGTAAACACCCCTATGGTAGCCAGTCACTCTGAGCCAGTTAGCAAGTAAATAAGTCAGTAAGTGTTTGCGCTAAGAGGCTATCCATACTCCCACCCCACCCATACGGCAGGCATGCCTCCCCCACCTCCCCCACCCATCCAGAGTTCACTTCACAGGACCTGCAGCCCCCAGACTGACGTGACGTGATACACACTGCAGGCACTCAAGCAGACCGCAGAGCCGCAGACCAGACCCATTGACTCACCCAGTCCTAAATCTCAGTGCAAGTCAAAGCAGCCAAGCAGAGCAGAGCAGAGCCATAACAGTGCACTGCCGTCTGTCTATTGCAGGGGTTCCCATACTTTACTTTTACATGGTAAAGCCCCCCATATACCGGTATATTCCAACCAAGGCCCCCCTTACATGGGCCGTGCCACACTATTTTTTTCTGTTGACCCTGGTTTCACAATTCAGTGAAGGTGGTACATTTCTAAACCCATTAAAGTACTAGAGAAAACAGAATGCATAGCCTATGCAAATATTGTAAAGAATAAAATGATTCCACTGGGATAGTTTAGCTATTTGTTTGTTTATTTTGGCTTAGTTAAGTTATCCAATTTATGAAATTATTAATTTTATTTTTTAATATTTTTCCTGCCAACCTGCCGCGGCCCCCCTTGCAACCCCTCGCGGCCCCCCAGGGGTCCCCGGCCCCCACTTTGAAAACCACTGGTCTATTGCACACGGCTACTCGAGCATGTCCCCCTTCCCATCCCTTCCACCCCACAACAATAACAGCCACGGATACATACCGGTACACACACAACCATGCTCCTGTTCAGACCCCAGAGATGTTAACACACACAGAGACGCTACTTCCTAAGATCTAAGTCCTCGCTCGCTGACTTGATCACAACAACAGGTCTGGACTCGAGCATGTCAGCAACAGGTTGGGGCAAGTGAGTGGAGTGACCATGAAATATTCTGACCCAGTTGCGATGTAGAGAGGGGCAAGTAAAAGGAGTTCACCCACAGGTCTCAAATTTCACAGATGCAGTTAATCCACCTTTGTAGAAAGTTTATACACCCATTGCTCCTGTGCATTTTTATGAGTTTATTCACCAAATACAAATAGAAGTATAAATCAACAGTCACACTGCGCTAGTCACATTTACTTATATGATCTGATGTGTACACTAGGCACTATTTACAATAGCCTATTGTTGTTATTTTCAAACCCTGCCTTTAAAGGTACACTGTGCAGGAAATGGTAAAAAAATGTACTGCAACTATGCTGCTCATTGAAACTGGGCTGCCTATTGCCAAACTTGATCTTTACTTGAAAGTTTACTAAGTAATAAACAAATATTTCCTAATATGGTCCAAGTAGAGTCATTTTAGCAGATAAAAATGACTATTTTGGAAATTCAAAATGGCGGACCCTGGAGAAGCCATTTCATGTATGAAAAGTGCAATTTTTCCAGTCATAATGAACACTTAGAATTTGATGGTGGTGATAAGTATTCATGAAAAAGGTAACATTAGTCAATGGGCAGCATGAATTCTGGAAATAAAGAACTAAAAATCTCACACAGTGTCCCTTTTAATTGTACCACTACACCTCCAATCCTGACTGAAATGTGGCCTCAACAGATGCTACCTACAGTACTACACCACAGTCATAAAAAAGTCTGTGTCCATACACTTAAAGCCCCCGTTGAGTGCTTGCACCATCTATGGTGCTATCTGATTGCTATCAGCCAAGAGTCTGGCTGACTGATGAGTCAGGCATATGAAATTTCAAATGACCTGTTTCAAAGCAACAGGCAGTGAAGAAAACCGCGCACCGATGAGCTCACATTTAAGCCATTTTAATTCGTGACGTTTCGGGCCCCCCTGGCCCCTCCTCAGACTAGTCAGGGTGGCCCGAAACGTCACAAAATAAGATGGCATAAACGGGAGGTCATCGGCGTGCGGTTTTCTTCACTGCCTAGTAAGGGTGGGCGATACATATCGTCTGCGAAGTTATCGTGAATGTTGTTTTGACGATGAGTAATTTTGCAATATCGAGATATTTTTATGAAGTCGCTAAACTCAACAAAGCGCTGTGACAGGACTCCTCCAGACAGCGACAACAGCCAAGCCTTTGAGCCAATAGTAATGTTGTTGTGAACTGGAGAATAAGTCTGTGAACCAATGAGCTGAGGGGGCGGGCTGCAGCGTTTTCAGCAGAAGGAGAGAGAGTGGTCTCGTGTCACTCGTGCAGCTTTCTGCTGCTGGGCAGTGAAGGAGAGTTGCTGTTATCCAAATGGTGGATTTACATGAGGAATTCAACCATTAAACCAGCCATTGCATGATGCTGAGGACGTTTTGGAACTATGTGCTTTAATCAGCAACTGTCTGTGATTATGGAAAGCCAAATAGTTAGGAAGAGAAATAGCTTTGTCTCTGGTCTGAGAAATCGCGTTAGCATGCTAGTTAGCAAACTAAGCTAAGCAATGTTGTTCTCTACAACTACATTGGCTGTTACTCACTACTCAAACACCCACCTGCATGTATAGATATCATAACTGCTTAGGTGGACAAGTAATGTTAAGTTAGACTCGCGCAGTGAGTTAAATTACAATGTGTGAAATCCAACACATGCAATTTGCAGCTGCCATAGTTAGGTTCTGATTCCAATCTACAAATGCACTGTTTCCAGTCAAAAATGACTGTCCTCTAACAGAATCATTAGCAATACATCATACACCTATTTTTTATTTACATGGATATGTTTTCATGACAAGTGATGAAGTATTACTTTACAGTCCAGCATATGCATATTATTAAATTCAAAAAGTGAAAGCTGTTCAGCACAACATTATCGTCAAATTATCGTTATCGTGAAAATTCTAAAAATTATCGAGATAACTTTTTTTGCCCATATCGCCCACCCCTACTGCCTAGGGATTAACTTTTTTGGACCTGCACCCAAAACCAGTCTCTGGATGTGCGTGAGATTCGATTGGGATACTGTTTCAAAGCAACAGCCATGAGTTTCAGGCCTCCTAAACCACATGTTGGTGGCGTAAGTAGTTACCACAGACATGAACTTGATTTACTGCGGGTCGCAACAATTTGCTAACTGAATTGTTCAATAATAATACTATCCTGTTTTTATACAGCGCCTTTCAAGGAACCCAAGGTCACTGTACAAAGAGGGCGGGGGGTGGGGGGTGGTTAAGGGTTTGAAGGGTCAGGGGCAAAGGGGCAGTGTGGCTTACACAACAAGTGTTGTAAGACGATGTATTAGTATGTTGCAATACTTATATGCAGTCATTACGAGTTTACGGCTGTTGTGCGCCCCCCCCCCCCACCCATGAGTAATTGCAGTTGTTTAAAGCAGTACACAGTGGTTGGTATTTCAGAAGCTTCGTTTAGTAGCAGATATCCATACATGAATGAAATGAACATCCAATTTCTACAATGATAACTGGTCTATTGTTCCCATCTATCAACATAAGATCAGTTGAGTTTGGTGAGTGTTGGATAACATCTCCCAATGTAGTGCACTGATCAGGTGACAGAACAAACCAGTCTGTTTTAAAACTTGTTTCGTGATGAATGAATGTGAAGTTGTCCGTTTTGCGCAGCTCTTGCAGTGTTAGCGTTACGATGCGGTCATGACGCACGATGTACAGTCCCTTATAGGCGGCGCAACAGTTCAATACATGTACCATGGTCTCCCATTGATGTTCGCGGTGCATCAGGCAGAACGGGTCATGCTGAGATGGATATCACAGAGACAAATTTGCTTTAGTTGGTAATACCTGCAGGCGCGCTTTGATTGTAAACTTATGTATGTCGTCCTGTAATGCTGAGTTTCGCAAGAATGAATGGGAGACACTGTGGTTAGCGTGAGGCAGACAGGCCAATTGTCCCTGGAGGCGCAGCCCTGTCCAGTGCTGAACCGCACGGGCTTGAAAATATCCAAGGATAATCCCTCTGCAGTTCTCTGTGTTGAGATGTTGCATGTTACCATTGAGTGATATTGTTGCGCGGACAAATATGGTTGGGTCTGTAGCGATGTTGTCATCAAGCCCGACTGGCTGGCCTGTTGCATTTTTCCAGCACAAGTTCACATTTACGCGGTTGCAGATGTCATTCAGGTCCATCCAGTCGGAACGTACACCAAAGCCTGGTGCATTGGTGTCAAGTTTTCCGCTGTTTTTTTTTTTTTAGCAAATCCAAGAAAGCTGTCCTCCTCCGTGGATGCGCAGGGGACGTTGCGCTTCTTCAGATGCAGTAGTAGTGATTTCCGCGCTAGCTCGCGCACGGATGCGTCGTCGTTGTTAAGCATTCCCAGTAGATGGCACAGTCTAGTGGCTATGTAGACCCACTCTATGTGAGGGACCCCCAACCCTCCTTCTCCGGTTCTGTGGAACAATATGTTTCTTGTGGAGTGTGAATTTAAGCCAAACCAGCGCCTTACAAGAGTCACAACTTTATTGTTCATTTCTGTTAACACGCATTTGGGAATGTGAATATTGGCAAAAAGGTGTTGAATCTTCGACAGTGCGATGACTCTTACGGATTCTAACTTCATGGTAATGGGAAGTGGTGAGGAGTCTATCAGGTCTAGTCTGTTGTTATACTCGTCAGTCAGTTCTTGAACTTGTTCTCCCCATTCACCCGCGATGTTGAAGTGGTGTCCAAGGTAGCAGTATGTTTCATGTCGTGCGTATACTCTGATTGGATTGCCCAAGATGGTAAAAGAAGGCGGCTTGTCTTTTTTGGCTTTGTACCACCTGTTACCCCCACTACGTCATTCGTAAAACGCTGCGCATTTCCTGGGCTTTACATCTAGCCCCGACCAGGTTAGGAATTCGTCCGTGTATGAGAGCATGGTATTAATTACTTCCTCATCTCTTGAAGCCACTTGGACGTCGTCTGCATAGGCCTGCACAGGGTTAGGAGATCTAATATGCACTGGGGCGCAGAGGCACAGCCACTTCACCCAGTGATTGAGTGCCAATATGAAATTTATAGCGCTCTACGGACAGCCTGTCTTGAATCCGGTCTTTAATTCAATTGCGTTGGTTAGTCTGTCTCCACAGATAACTTGGAAATGTCCTTGATGATATTTATGAACGGTTTTGGTATATTTATTTCGCTGAGTGTGTTCATCATAACAGTATGTGGCAATGATCCAAAAGCATCGCGGAAAACGCATCTAAAGCATCTAAAATCACTGCATAAAAATGGGTAGATTCATGTTTAAAGCCATCAATCGCTGTTTTCAGACAGAATACGTGTTCATTCATGCCTTGTCGGTTTATGTAGGCTTTCTGCTTTTCTGAGATGATGCCTGTCTCAGTGAGCCATGGGAGTAGACGGTTCAAGATGCACTTCATGAAAACTTTATAGGTGGTAGGGAGTAAGGAGATGTCTCTCCACGTCGTTGGGTCTTCCGGAATGTTGTCTTTCTTGGGAATTCTATGAATGAGAGCTGCCTTCCAGGTGTGTGGTATTTTTTCGTTTATCATGCAGACATTAAATATTTGGGTTAGAATGGTAACTGTCCATTGTTTAGTGCGTTTTAGAGTTTCGTACACAACGCCATCCACTTGCCTTGTTGTTAGGAAGACTTTCAACCACTTTTAATACCTCTTGGGGTGTAAAGAGCGAGGTATTTGGGGTTTCAGTGGGGAGATTCAAATCTAATGCCCCGTGCCAAGGGGGCGCGTTTTCACCTATGTGGTAATGCGTGTCACTTACCTATTTTTTCTGATAGTAGTAATTGTACACTTGTTCTACGTCGCTAATGCTTGGCGGTGGGCTTGCGTATGTGCTGTTGTTGAGGACAATCCTAATAGCTTTGCTTCTGTTGTTAGTCCAAAGATAGGCTAGCTAGAGCGTCTCGGCCTACCTTTTCTGGAAGTCTCTGTTGTTGTGCACTCAGGATTTTGTTGAGCGCTGGTTGGATGACCTGGCGCGTAAAGCGCAGTTGATTTTGTATCCATACCGCAAGAGCCTCTGATGTTTTTACTGTCGGGGGGTTGCTGTAAACCGGGAGCTTGCTGAGTATCCGTGCAGTGTATTTCAGAAGTGGTACTCCGTATGGTCTTCCATTTCTGTGAGATGTCGAGAATGTTGAGAATGTCGAGTTTTTATGGTACAGTCCTTGAAGGATCGATATCAATTTATTCAATGGTGTCGGGTCCTT
>NC_085858.1:49782955-49795455 GCF_034702125.1 Engraulis encrasicolus | reverse complement strand
GTGTGTGTGTGTGTGTGTGTGTGTGTGTGTGTGTGTGTGTGTGTGTGTGTGTGTGTGTGTGTGTGTGTGTGCGTGCGTGCGTGCATACATACTTCATGCGTATGCGTGTGTGCATGTATCTGTGTGTACATACTTTGTGTGTGTGTGTGTGCATGTGAGTGCATGCGTGCTTGTGTGTGTGTATGTTTCAGTCAGTATTACCTCCCCACGTCACACCACTTGCCTACGCCGGGTATACATTAACAGAACATTCCCGCACACCTACAGTACATACACACACACACACATACACACACACACACACACATCAACATGATCTCACTGATTTCTGTGAAACGAACACTAAACCATTGTGACACAAAATCTGATTTTGACAAATTTCCGTGATGAGGTCACAGAAGTGCTTTCTCTATATTCCTACAGTCTTATGTTCTGACTGTTAAAGGAGTTCTGTACTGACACGGAACTACTGAGGTGCCCAAACGCGGGTGGTGGCTATGGCTGACGCGCTAGATGTTGCCTAAAGTCAGTGGCTAAGCTACACTGTTGACTTACTGTGAATTAAAGCAAAACGCCTGTAAACGGTCTTCACGTTGAATCAAGGTGATCCATTTATTCCAAACGAAAGTCCAATACATCAGCAGAGGTACAGAAGTCACAGGCCGCTAGCGTTGCCTTAGCGGTCAAAACCCTTTGCCCTTCCGGGTAGGACACCTGACCAACAACACATCAGTTCCTACCTTTATACCTGACCTGATAAGTAATGAACATGCGCCACCCAGTGGAAAACAAAAACATAACATCCAAAAGAGACCATACATTTTGGCTCCTACACACCGGCCCCTAATTGATGATGGCAGGAAGACACAGCAATTCAAATAAATGAAAACAAAAAAGGAACCAAAATGTAGGAAACACCAAGTGAAGTACAATGTTATAACACATTCAGAATCATACTCCATGTACTAGGCAGAGTTTGGTCTTTCAATGATGTTGGATTTCGTCTGCAAGCTGACAGATCGTACCAGGCCCTGTCTATCAGGAAATACCCCTAGCACTCTGGCAAGGGGCCAAGATCCACGGGGGGCAGAGGCATCCATGATGACAACTATGTCTCCAGCTTTCAGACTCCTCCTCTTCTCATTCCATCTCTGTCGTTCTTGGAGAAGTGGCAAGTATTCTCTGACCCATCTCTTCCAGAACAAATCCGCGACATATTGCACTTGTTTCCATCTTCGTCTGACATACTGGTCATGAGGCTCGAAGACTCCTGGTGGCATAGCGGGCTTTCCTTTGAGCAAGAGCAGGTGGTTGGGCGTGAGCGGTTCCAGATCAGTTGGGTCATCTGAGAGCTTGGTAAGAGGTCGGTCGTTCAAGATGGCTTCTGCCTCGCAAAACACTGTATGCAAGGAGTCATCATCCAGTGTCTGCTGACGTACCACTGAACTTAGGACCCTTCTCACCATGCGGATCATCCTCTCCCAGACACCGCCATGATGTGAGCCTGCTGGTGGGTTGAAGCTCCAGCGTATTCCAGCTTATGAGAAGACTCCTTCAATCCGCTGGTGGTTGAGCGCAGCCATCGCTTCTTTCAGTTCCCGGTTCGCTCCAATGAAGTTGGTACCGTTATCTGAGATCAGGTGAGTCACTTGCCCTCTTCTGCTTATGAAGCGTCTCAGAGCATTGATGCAGGCATCTGTTTCCAATGAAGCTGCCACCTCCAGATGTACTGCTCTGCTGGCTAAGCAGGTAAATATGGCTCCATACCGTTTGCAAGTTCCTCTTCCTTTTCTTACCTCCACAGGACCGAAGAAGTCTACCCCAGTGTTGGTGAAGGGGGGCAAGTCTGGCTGGATCCGCACCTCTGGAAGATCCGCCATCTTTTGTTCCAGGACACGTCCATGGTAACGTTTACAAAAAGTGCATTCTGAGATTACTTTCCTGATAGCTGCATTTGCTTTAGTAATCCAGAACTTCTTCCTCACAGATGACACGGTGTGTGCACGGCCAGCATGACCTAGGCTTTGATGGACATGTTTGAGGATGAGTGCTGCGAGGTGCTGCCCTTTGCTGAGGATAATGGGGTGTTTGGACTCCTCTGGCATTGCTCCTCTACTCAGCCTCCCTCCAACCCTTACTAGGCCATCGACCAAGACTGGGTCAAGCTTGTACAGGGGACTTTGGCGACTCACTGCTGCCTTTGCGGAGGACAGTGCAGTAATCTCCTCCTTGAACTGCTGCTGCTGGGAATAGCGCACGACTGCATTCTCCGCCTCCAGCAGATCGTCTACTGTCAGGATGTTACCCCTGGGTGTCACAGTGAAACTTTGGCCATCAGCTGCATTCGACTGGCTTGCCACAGGCCCCTTCAGCTGTTTTCTCCAGCAAGCCTTCTCAAATAGAATTGCCTTCAAACGGAGAAACCAAGCAGCTGCTTTCTTGAGCCTCTTCCAATCAGAGAAATAACTGATGAGCTGGTCAGTTGGTGTAACTGTATTGCACACGTTGATGGCATTCGTGGCTGCCTCTCTCTTCACCTCCTTGTCATCAGCACTCAGGGAAACATCACATACATTGTTAGGCCAGTCCTCCTCATGCTTCCAAAGAAATGTAGGCCCTTCCCACCACCTACTGGTCTTCAGGAAACCTGCCACCTTCAATCCTCTTGACGCGTCATCGGCTGGATTGTCTTTGGAGCCGACGTGCCTCCACTGCCCTGGTTCCGATGACTCTCTGATAGTGGAGATCCTGTTGGCCACGAACGTGTGAAATCTCCTATCCTCGTTCTTGATGTATTTGAGGACTGAAGTACTGTCCGTCCAGAAGACAGAATCCTCAAATGTCCACTTCAGTTCTTCCTTCAGAAGAGAGTCTATCCTCACAGCGAGAACTGCTGCAGTCAGTTCAAGCCGGGGAATCGTCACTGCCTTCAGTGGTGTTACTCTGGCTTTGCCAAGGAGAAAGGAGACTTGTACCTGACCTTGCTCATTCAAAATCCTCAGGTATGTCAAAGTCCCATACCCAGCTTCGCTGGCGTCGGCAAAATGATGTAGTTGGGCTTGAGCAACCTTGCCATACGTTGCTGGCTTGACACACCTGGATATCTTGAAGGTGTTGAGCAGGTCCAAGTCCTCCAGCCAAGAGTTCCACTGGCATGAGATGTCAGGTGGCAAGGAATCATCCCATCCACACCCTCTCCTGCATAGCTCCTGTAGCATGATCTTAGCAGGTAATGTGACATGGGCCAGGAAACCCAGAGGGTCATACACTGAGCTGATGGTGGACAACATACCACGTCTGGTAAGTGTCTGTTGCTTCAGTTCGATCTTGAAACGGAATGAGTCAGTTTCCACGCACCAGAGTAGACCTAGGGCTCTCTCTACTGGCAGATTGTCACCGTCAAGGTCCAGGGCCCGGTTGCACAAAACACCTTAAGTTAAGTATTTCCCTTAAAGTCTGAGTTAAGGGTCCCCTAAGTGAAAGTCAGTTGCACAAACACCCTTAAAATTTCCCCTTAAGTTTTCCTTAAGGGTTTCCCCTTAAATATTTAAGAGTTTCCCTTAAAGTTAAGAAATCCCTTAAAGTTCTTTAAAATCGTTGCACAAAAGACCTTAACAACCAAGTTAAGGGAAAATATCTGAGGGACCGATATCGTCGCCTTAAGTCAGACATGGCTGAGTTTATGCACATTCAGCAACGTGATCAACGATCAAATAAGAATTTTCCGCGACCGGGAGAACCCAATGGATAGGCACGCTTACCGACGAACCGTTAATTATTAATTATAGATTTGATAGACAATCCATATATGAATTATCCGACCGTCTCGAATTGGACCATGCTACAGGAGTTGTGCTCTCCCTGCCGTCTTGCAGCTGATGATTGCGCCAGGCACGGCGCCAGAAAATCAGCTTTGGATGGGCCAGAACATTTTTGGGTGGCACTTCATTAGACCTATAACATCAAGTCCTCATAACAAAACGTCTAATTTTTACTCGAATATGTGCGTATATTCAGTGTTTCCTCATTGTGAAGATTCTCGGATGAAGTTATGGCCGCGGGGTTAGGGTAGCCCATTCATTAATTTCCTCCCTCACAGTCTCGTCCATTGTCCCACCATCACCAAATGTTTTTATTGCCCTCAAACCCCACATTTATTTTGCTAACATGCATGAAGATGACAATGATCAATGATCCTCGCTGTGTTAATTATGAGTTGTTTGGGAGTTGTTTTAGGAGCTCGAAAATGCAGGTGAGACACACGGCACTTCTCCAGTGCTTGCGCCATAGCCTATTATTATAATTCTTATAATTCGCATTACCGCTTGACACTTCCAAAACAACGCGGAAGAAACTAAAGATAAATGGAATGATATCACAAATACAAAATAATGCATGGGGAGTAGAGCCCACGTCTGCTAAGAGAAGAGAGGAGAACGTTTGGAGCGGTGCTTAATTTGTAAAGAGGGAGGTCGCGGAGCGCGGAGTGGCTGAAGAGAGGCGGGCGGGGCACATGTTGCGAACAACGCTATGCTCAGGTGCTGCCTGCGATATCCCAAGCACCCGGCTCATGTAGGCTATGCATGCAAGAAGATGTCATTTCAAACGCAACAATGCGACGATCAGAGCACACAATCACACTTTGAACCACTCAAACACATGCACACACACAACTGTTGGAGTATTCCATAACCAGACATCTGGTTCGACAATTAAGCCATGGACATATGGTGTTGTTCCTTCCTCGCTTGGACCGCAAGGTTTAAAAAAAAAAAAAAGACCTCCCCCACTGTCCTCTTCACCATATTTCTCGAGTTTATGGTCGCGGTGGTCTCTTCCCATTGTTGCTGCTTCTTCGCGGCCGTTATTTGAGGGTTGAATTTGCTTTTTATTATGTTTTTTCTTTTGTTAAATTCCTCTAATAATACCACTTTCTCTTCCTCTGACCAGTTTGGCTTTCTAGCCTTACCATTGTCCATGTTTAGGCCTATAGATAAATAGCTACAGAATGGTTAACGATGTTTTGAGAAGAATATTCAAGAATGACTTAAAAAGTTTCCTTGGAAACAATAGAATTCTACCGTTGTAAACTCCTCTTTACTGTAGTAAATCCCTTAGGGCTTTCCCTTACCTAAGGGAAGGACTTAAGGCATTCTGTGCAACCCCCTTAAGTAGATCCCTTAGCTAAGGGAAAATGAGCCACACTTAAGGGAGAAAATGTAAGGTGTTTTGTGCAACCGGGCCCAGTTCCTTTAAATCCTTAGCCCTTCTTTCTGCTGCAATGGCCTGCAAGACAGCACGACTGTTGCTGACAAACTTCTCCAGGGTGAAGCCTCCCTTCTGGCACAGTGCGGTCAGGTCCTTGATGGTCTGAATAGCATCTGCTTCTGTGGCAGAGCTTTTCAAGTAGTCGTCGACATAAAAGTTTTCCTTGACGGATTTGCATACAGCAGCGGGGAATTCAGACTGGTGGTCGTCAGCGGTTTTCCTCAGTGCGTAGCTAGCGCAGCTTGGCGAGGATACAGCACCGAACAAGTGAACGGTCATCCTGTACTGCCGCAGCTCCTGAGTAATGTCTCCATTCGGCCACCACAGAAACCGGAGGAAATCTCTGTCTTCCTCTGCGACCTTCACCTGATGGAACATTGCCTGTATGTCACCCATAAGCGCCACAGGTTCCTCTCTGAAGCGCAGCAGGACTCCCAGTAAGGAGCTTGTGAGGTTAGGCCCCTGAAGCAGTTCTTTGTTCAAGCATGCACCTTGGTAGGTGGCACCACAGTCGAACACCACCCGAAGGGTACCTTTCTTTGGGTGATGGACTGAGTGATGGGGAATGTACCAAACTCTACCAGGTTCACCTTGACGATTTGGCAGCAGCACAGGTTCTGCATAGGCGTTGCTGATAAGGCCATTCACAAAGTCAGCATACTGATGGTGCAAGCTTGGGTTATTGAGGAACCTTCTCCTCAGGCCCTGCATCCTCTGCTTCACTGCAACAATGTTGTTGGGCAAAGACACTTTCCTCTTGAGCGGCAACTTCAGGCAGTACTTTCCATCCTGCAGTTTTGCTGACTGGTCCATTGTCTCCATAAACTTGAGGTCATCTCTAGACATTTCCTTTTCTTCCGAAGCCCTTTCCGTGAAGTCGTGGTTGTATTGACTCACAAGCATCTGTTCAAGTGTTTGAAGTGAGATGCGGTTCACTGTGGCGGAGGGTGTTGGCGCGCCACTGCTTCCACTCAGAGGCCCGTTCACAGACCAACCTAGGACTGAACGAGTCGCAAACGGACTGTTGTCGTGGCTATTGATGACCTCCCAGGGCTCTAATAGTCTGGGTGCATTGGTGCCAATCAACAGGCCAACATCCGCCTTCACATTTGGGATGTGCACCTTTGACAAGTGGGGCCACCTAGCCAGGTCCTTAGATGTGATCATGTTTTCCACAGTGACCGGCATTTTCTTCTGTGTGAATACCTCGGGCAGGGGATAAAAGTTGTCACCGTTCACCCCTGAGACCTCTAGACCAGACAGGGTGTACGCAGAAACAGCCTTTTCTTGCCCCATTGTCCTCAACAGGAGGCTGGTTTTCTTGCCTGTAAGATTGAGTTTTTGCATGAGGTGTTCAGAGCAAAATGTAGCTGAGCTACCAGGGTCTAGGAAGGCATAAGTTGTTATGATGCGGCTTCCCTTGGCAGACTTCAACTTCACAGGTAGAATGGACAGTACACACTGGTCTCTACCGGCCCCTGCATGCGCACATATATCGCTGGAGGACTGCTGGGTGTCCGCAGAATCTTTGGACTGTTCTGGGGTCTGCTGCTGTTTAATATGAAGCACAGTTGGATGAGACTTTCCAAAAGTTTGACATATCAAGCGCTGCTCACAGTCTTTGCTCATGTGTCCAGTGCGCAAACAGGCAAAGCAAGCTCCCTTCTGCCTCAGGAGAAGAATTTTGTCCTTGTGCTTCTTGCCTCTGAACTGCCTGCATTCCTCCACCAGATGGCGACGATCACAGCACAGGCATTTCACTTCCTCCTCATCCTCATCCTCATCTTGAGTCTGGTCCTGGCCTTCATCAGACACATCCGTCGCAGCAACAATGTTTCCCCTTACGCTGCTCCTAGGCTGGGGCTTGAACTTTGACAGCGGCCTAGTCATAGGTGAGGCGGAGGGTGGATCCTGTATATCGCCGAACAAGGGGTCAGACAGAATTTTGACACGTCGTTCAATGAACTGCACCAGGTCAAAGGTGTGAGCTCGGTCATGCGTTTTCTCCATAATGTCATGAGCTGTAGTGCGCCACTGTTCTCTCATTTTAAATGGCAGCTTTGAGAGAATGGTCCTCATGTTTACAGGCATGTCCAGTTCCTGTACATAGCTCAGCTCATGCATGACGTTACAACAGCCACGTAAAAACAAAGAGTAGGCCTGCAGTGCCTTCATATCTTCTGCTTTAACGGCTTGCCAGGCCAAAGCCTTGTTCATGTAGGCGGTTGCCAACTTGTATGGGTTGCCGAAGTGCTCAGTGAGGAGGCCCTTTGCCACTACATAGCCACGCTCGGGCACCATATGCTGGCAGCTGCGCACCAATTCCTGGGGCTGACCTGTCGTGAACTGCTCTAAATAGTAAAGGCAGTCTCCTTTGCCAGCCTTACTCTCCACACCCTGTTCGAAGGCCTTCATGAAGGGCCGAAACTGGAGGGGGTCACCATCGAACACTGGTATCTCTCTTGATGGTAGAGATGAGATGCGTTGTTCATGGACCAGAGCGGCTGTGATGTCATTTTGCCTTTGCATGATTTCCAGTAGGTCCGGTGAGTTTGCTGTGCTGTGCGAGGCATTAGTGATGGGAGACGGTTGCACAGGCCTCACATGCTGTGGTTGTGCAGTCCTTACATACTGTGATTGTGCTCCATGTGATGCTCCATGTGATGCTCCATGCTGTAGCTGAGGCATAGTGTATTGTTTCAGAACGTCATTGCACCACTGCTCCGTCTGTTTCATGCATGCTTCTGTTGACAGTATGTTGCTAGGTGGTAGTGGGCCTTTAGCGGACAGCTGTGTTGCTTGCTGTGGTAGAGCAAGTTTAAATTCCATTGCATTGGGATTAAGGTTAGCCACTTTCACTTTCTCCTTCTGCAAGTAAGAATTCATGCCATCAGAGGGCGCTGCTGAGTGACTCCTTCCGTCAGAGGCATGCAGCACTGCTAGCTTAGCTTCTGATGCCGCCAAGTCAGCATCCAGATCAAGCTGCTCCCTTCTCCTCCTCAGCTGTAGCTCCTGCTCCTCAATGGCATGTTTCTCCTTTAAAACAGCTTGTCGAGCAACCAGCGCCGCTCTGTCTGCCTGGGCCAGTTTCCTGGCTGAGTGTGTGCTTGACCTGCCACTATTACCACTTCTATGTGACTTCCTGCTAGCCACATTTGAAATGCTGTCATTTGGGTTAGTACCAGTGCCACGTTCAACATTTTCATTTACAGCTGTAACCTCACCATTTCCATTCACAGGTACACCTGCATCAGCACCATGCACAGCCTTAACCTCAACATTCACATTCACAGGCCCCCCATCAGTATCAGCAGCAGCACTATTTTCACCAGCATTTAAAACAGCAGGTAAACCAGTGTGAATATTTTCAGAGCCCTTAGCAAGAAAACCCTTAATTTCAGAAATAGCATCATTGTTTGAGATCATTTTTGCTTTAAACCAAATATCATGCTTTTCTTGCTCTTCACCAGGTAACAAACTCAACAATGACTCATGAATGCGTTTTGCATCGTTACAATTATCAACCAAACATTTTAAAGCCTTTTGTAATTGAGGAATGTCGTGCTTTAAACCGTCCACAGATTTCCTAATTACACTTGCATTGTCTAGTTTCAATGTTCTGTCTGCCTGCAAAGTCACAAGTTTATCAGCAAGAGCGTTTGCACGCTTACTTTGCTGATCGCCACAAACAACACTACTAGGTTTACTAGCAGCTGTTTGTTGTTTATCACGCACGTCCATTGTGGCGAGAGTTCAAAGGAAAAAGACGACAGTTCGATGTAGCCGGAAAAAAGTCGGCATAAACAAAAATCAGAATCAGTAACGCAACGCAAAGTCAATCAGTCCGAACGACGCACGAATCCCAAAGTCAAATGTCTACCGGCATTTTATGCACTGCTTTTGTTTGGTACCCGGGTACTGTGTGCACACAAAATAAAAGATTTAAATGGCCATTAAAGTGTAGCGCTACACAATACCTCTTTCGTCGGGCGCCTGTAGTCATCAGCTGATGTTGACAGCAGCACTCATGTATGGTATCCAATCCACATCGAAACGAAACTCCTTGTCATTGCCCACGAATCCAAACGAATACTCCACAAGGAAGGCTCTTCGTGCTCCTAAATCCAAAAGCGCAGAAGACTCCGACGTGCGAACTAATTACAAACTATCGCAGGGTTTTGACTAATGTTAAAGGAGTTCTGTACTGACACGGAACTACTGAGGTGCCCAAACGCGGGTGGTGGCTATGGCTGACGCGCTAGATGTTGCCTAAAGTCAGTGGCTAAGCTACACTGTTGACTTACTGTGAATTAAAGCAAAACGCCTGTAAACGGTCTTCACGTTGAATCAAGGTGATCCATTTATTCCAAACGAAAGTCCAATACATCAGCAGAGGTACAGAAGTCACAGGCCGCTAGCGTTGCCTTAGCGGTCAAAACCCTTTGCCCTTCCGGGTAGGACACCTGACCAACAACACATTAGTTCCTACCTTTATACCTGACCGAAAGTAATGAACATGCGCCACCCAGTGGAAAAACAATAACATGACATCCAAAAGACACCGTACATTTTGGCTCCTACATGCTGACCTCTCTGCATTTTTCTCATTTCTATTTAGTTTTTTTTCTTAAAACAAACAAGCAAACGGTTCTGACTGAGAGGTTAGGGTAAGGGATTGTTTTGGTCTTGACATAGCTTACGTATATTGCTAGCATCCTTTCATTTAGTACAAGAATCTCTGTCTCTGTCTCTCTTCTCTCTCTCTCTCTCTCTCTCTCTCTCTCTCTCTCTCTCTCTCTCTCTCTCTCTCGCTCTCTCTCTCTCTCTCTCTCTCTCTCTCTCTCTCTCTCTCTCTCTCTCTCCATCTCTCTCTCTCACTCTCTCTCTCTCTCCCCACTCCCCATCCTGGCTGGGATTGCTGCCAAACGTGTGTGTGTGTGCGCACGTGTGTGTGTGCGTGTGTGCGTGTGTGCGTGTGTGCATGCGTGCATGTGCTATTGCTTATGTGATGGATCATCTGCCTGGAGGGTTGTTGCAACAGTAATGCAGTGATTGATATATATCCAGAATGTATTTGTGTTATATGCTGTGTATCTTTTAGGTGGGTATGAGTGTCAGCTTGCGATGAGCCAAGAGATACCTGATGACAGGTGGCAGTCACATGGTTGATTGAGAAATTCACCTGTTTTCGCAAAGCACCTCTGGCTCTTGCCTTATGCTTGAAAGATTATTTTCTTTTGTTAGTAATTTAGGAATGATTTACATTTCACTTAGCTGACGCTTTCATTTGTTCGCGACTTACGTCCCTGGATCAATGTGGGGTTAGGTGCCTTGCCCAAGGGCTCTTCAGCCATGGATGGAGGTGTAGGGAGAGGTCAGGGGGGATTCAAACCGGCAACCCCTAGATTGAAAGACCAACTCTCTAACCACTAGGCCATGGCCACGGCCATTATGAATGAAGTTCATAATGAAGTGCACTTCATGATGTTTTGAGAAAGCCATGACAACATTTGTTCATGTGGTACACAGGTTTTCTAGCCAGGTGGCTGATTTGCAACCGCAGTTCCTGGCCAAGCTATCTATGACTGATGGTGTAGGTTAGTGTATCTCAACGGGGGCGGTACAGACCCCCCCGGGGTGTGTTCGAGAGCTCTAGGGGGGCTTTGAGAAGGTTAATATGAGAGGGGGTGGTGCTTAGTTGCCATTTGGGGACATTAGTCCGTTTATTTCTTTAATACTGTGGGGGGGTTGTCGTTGGGAGGCTTGTGATGAGACCAAGGGGGCGTTTGTTCAAAAAAGGTTGAGAACCACTGGTGTAGGTAGTCCACACACATTCTTCTTACTGGCATGGAATTCGGACTTCCAATCCTCCAATCTCAGACTCCCTGTCCGTTTGGCCATGTGAGGTTACAGTCTCTCTGAATGTGGTCTACATGAGGATGTCATGTATCCATCATGAGAAGGACATGACCCTCAGCCCTGCCGTGGCCTAACGGTAGGACACTGGGTTACTACGCTGGCAACCCGGGTTCGATTCCGAGCCGGGTCATTTGCCGATCCTTCCCTGTCTTTCTCCACCCACTCATTTCCTGTCTCTCCTCCACTGTCTTGGCAAAGGGGAAAAAGCCCCCCCCCAAAAAATATATTTATAAAAATGACATGACCCATGTGAGGAACATCATGATGCCCAAACAATGTCAACTTCTCATTAAAAAAAAGAATGAAATCGTACTACAACAGTTATAAGCATCAATAATGTCGACCCCTTCAAATGAAGTGTTGCCAAATGTGATGGCATCAAGGCCTGAGCCTGCAGGAGAGATGCAAGAGCCAGGTGCCAGTTTTGGAGTGAGCAGACACTGTGTCTGCATGCCCCTTGTGTAATAATTACTGCATCACTTCATCCAAATCAAACTTTCGCTTTTAAATGTCATGTAAAACCATTGCAAAGACTTAAATACTGTAATTTTGCACTCTGGTATGCCTACACAGGATGTACGGTGAGGAGTGTCTGTCCATGCAGCATAATGTGCACATGTTTATATTGTATGCATGTGCCGATGTCTCTGTGTGCGTGTGCGTGTGCGTGTGCGTGTGCGTTTGTGTGTCTGTGTGTGTGTCTGTGTCTGTATCTGTTTCTGTGTGTCTGTGTTTGTGTGTCTGTGTGTGCGCGTGTGTATATTCATCCATTTGTGTGTGTGTGTGTGTGTGTGTGTGTGTGTGTGTGTGTGTGTGTGTGTGTGTGTGTGTGTGTGTGTGTGTGTGTGTGTGTGTGTGTGTGTGTGTGTGTGTGTGTGCTTGACTGTTCTTGCATGTGCTCTTTGTGCACATACATACATTAGAGCTCCACACGTGTCCATGAATACACACCGTTAACTATGAATGCACACATGTGTGTGAGGGTTCAGTCATTAGTGCCCTCTTCTGATGTGCTGCTGTGTGTGTGCCTGTGTGTGTGCATGTGTTGTTTCATCTCTATGTGTGTGTGTGTGCGTGCGTGTGTGTGTGGGCCACACCACCCACATGGAAGGGGACTTTCCTTAGTCGAGCCGACCAAGAGCAGGAGATACCTGGCAAGCCCAGACCCCACTGCCTGACATAAGCACACACATGCGCACACACACACACACATGCACACACACACACATATATAAATACACATACACACACACACATAAATACACATACACACACACACACGCGCGCGCACACGCACACACACACACACACAC
>NC_085858.1:49750455-49752955 GCF_034702125.1 Engraulis encrasicolus | reverse complement strand
TACGCATGCACGCACACTACACACACACACACACACACGCACACTACGCATGCACACACACACACACACACACACACGTACACACACACACACGCACACACAACACACACGCAAACACGTACACACACACACACACACTACGCATGCACACACACACACACACACACACACACACACACACACACACACACACACACACACACACACACACACACACACACACACACACACACACACACACACACACACACACACACACACACACACACACACACACACACACTCACACACAAGCAATCACTTGCACACCATGTGTGCTGGCTGTGTCCTTGTGAAAGATAATAATAGACAGACATCTAAAGCGCTTGTTTGCATGGCAGTCAGGATCATATTATCACATCTGAATGCAAAGCAGATCTATTTGCCTATTACACCATGATAACACTCAATACAAATTGTGCTATTAACAGCCACAAGTTTTGAAAGTGTGGTTTGGAACCAGGTGGCTTGGGTTTCAGGGGCACCTGCGGTAGGAAACTTGCCCAGCAGAGAGAGGGTTTTTTTGGGATAGGTCTTCAGATGATGTCCCTCTCATGTTGAACTACTACCGTATCTCAGTCTCCCAATCAGGCCTGCAAGCAGTGCTGGAGGTCCTAAAGACACATGTAGTCATCACACACACGCATGTACACACACACACACACACACACACACACACATACACACACACACACAGACAGACACACACACACACACACACACACACACACACACACACACACACACACACACACACACACACACACACACACACACACACACACACACACACCTGTAACAGACATATCCAAGTACAGTATTTCTTTCACTTAACACTTCTCCCCTCTAACCACTTAAACACGAACTGACAGTTTACAAAGAGTCAGCTGTATTTTCCCTCCCATGGAGGATTGATGTGGTGACAGTGGAGTCAGCAGCACATCATCACAACATATACACATTTCTATTCACTAGTGGTGTGGATTGGCACTGCCCTCACGATCCGATTCAATCACGATTCGGGAGGTAGCGATTCGATTCGATTAGATTCGATTCGATTCTATGCGATCCGATCCGGTTCGATTCAATCCTACAATGCATTGCAATGCATTACATTTCTACTGAAAGCAAAGCAAATGTTTAATCAGCCATGATGAGGCAATACAAGTAGTCAGATACTGAGCAACAATTTATTGGCTGTTTTCTGTATCAGTCTGTATCAGTCTGTATCAGTCTTGCAATGTTTTGAAGTGCTTTTATTTAATTTAACATTCATTTGCGCCCGAAATATCCATGGAAGTAACTGAAAGTAAAAAAAATTGCCGGATCGATTCTGGAACTTGCCGGATCGATTCTGGATCGTCCATGCCCCGCATTGGATTGCATCGCCGAATCGATCATTATTGACACCACTACTATTTACCAGTTTCTAAATATGACTCGGGATGAATTAAACAAAAAAATCGTAATCTGAAGTAATAGAATTAAGGCACAACTTTGTCAGCCAAAGTAAAGGATCACCCTACTCTAAATTCAGCTGCATGTCTCTCTTTCTATTAGTCTGGGTATTTCTATCTGTTTGTCTGTCTGTCTGTCTGTCTGTTGGTTTGTTTGTCTGTTTCTGTCTCTGTCTCTGTCTCTCTCTCTCTGTCTCTCTCTGTCTCTCTCTCTCTCTCTCTCTCTCTCTCTCTCTCTCTCTCTCTCTCTCTCTACCTCCATCTCTGTGTCTGTCTGTCTCTGCGTGTGAGCGTTCTGCTTGTCTGATTGTGAGTAAATCATGCAGATGTTTGTGTTTCCGTAGACAATCAGGAGCCATGGCCTAGCAATGAAGACAAGTGCATACGCACGCACGCACGCACACACACACACACACACACACACACACACACACACACACACACACACACACACGCATACGCACACACACACACGCACGCATACGCGCACACGCACACTCTCTCTCTCTCTCTCTCTCTCTCTCTCTCTCTCTCTCTCTCTCTCTCTCTCTCTCTCTCACTCACACACACACACACACACACACACACACACACACACACACACACACACACACACACACACACACACACACACACACACACACACACACACACACAAGCATGTGCAAATACACAAACGCACACAGAGGAATACACAAACAGGCATACACACACAAATACACAGACAGACAGAATGAGATGTACACACACACACACACACACACACACACACACACACACACACACACACACACACACACACACACACAGCCACACACACACACACACACACACACACACACACACACACACACACACACACACACACACACACACACACACACACACACACACACACAGTGAGTTGTATTTCAGCAGCCCAGGTCAGTCCCAGGGTTCAATAAGGTTGGCCAGCCGCTCTCAGCTGTTTGTTATTTCCTGTATCATGTCTCCTCTCCCTCCTC
>NC_085858.1:49737955-49745455 GCF_034702125.1 Engraulis encrasicolus | reverse complement strand
AGGGGCACCATTGAGGGCTGCCCCCTTGCACGAGTAAGACATGAATGCAATTCCGTTGTGTACAGTGTGCACTTGGAGTTGGATTTCCACAATTGGGCTTTCATTTCCTCCTCTCTTCTCCCTGTTAATCGTCTGTCTCATCCTCTCCTCTCGTTCCCACTCCTCTTGTTTCCTCTCCTCTCGTTCTCGCTCCTCTCATTCCCTCTCCTCTCGTTCTCGCTCCTCTCATTCCCTCTCCTCTCGTTCCCTCTCCTCTTGGTTCCTCTCCTTCCCCACAGCTCTTGTCTTAAAGGGGCTCTATGTAGGATTAGCAGCTGATGCTTATTTGAGTCATCAGTAAGTGAACGATGACTCTCGCGACCACTTTCATGGTCCATCTGCTGAGAACACCAAATGTAACTTTTTTGACAGAGCGGTCCGCTATGAGTGTCGTGGGAAACACTTCATTCACTTCTCATACGAAAAATCGCTTATTCATACATAGCGTATTCAGATTTGTTGGCAACTGCTGGCATTCTGTGATGGAAAACACTCTCACAGCGAGCTTATTTAAACAGCATTTTTTCATGACGGTGTCAACAGAGGCACATCTTGTCACCAGGCTAGGCAGGCAGCCGCTTGGGGCCCCCAAGCCACTACATGGTGAGAAACAGCTCAACTTTAAACTATAATAGCGCCGATTGGTTTCGAATGCTCATTCTTTTGGGTTTTTGCTTGGGGCCCCCACTGACACTAGAATCACCTCTGGGTGTCAATTTTGAGACAGCCATGCCACGGGCACCGCACAAACACCATAATCCTACATGGTGCCCCTTTGACCTTTTCATCTCCTCTTGGCTGTTTTCCTCTTCTCTCTCTCCGTACCTGTCTCTGCACTTCCCATCCGTTCTCTTCGCATCTTCTCCTGCCTTTCATCATTCCAATGATTCCATCATCTTCTCTTCTTTCTCTTTTTAACCTTTTCTTCACCTCTATCACACCGTCATCAATTTCAGCTGCTTGACAGAGCATGACACACATGTGTATATCCGCTTGGGTGAGAAAACGCTAATCCCTCTTGTTTTTCCTCTCTCTCTCCCTTTCCCTCTCCGTCCTGCTCTCTCTGCCTGTCTCTATCTCTGTCTCTGTCTCTGTCTCTCTCGCTCTCTCTCTCTCTCTCTCTCTCTCTCTCTCTCCATTCTCCATACGCACATCTATCTATCTATCTATCTATCTATCTATCTATCTATCTATCTATCTATCTATCTATCTATCTATCTATCTATCTATCCCTCTATCCCTCACTCCTCCAGGTGAGATAGCCCTGCTGCTCAATCGTCCTAGGGCCGCCACGGTGGTGGCGCGGGGGCCCCTGAAGTGCGTGAAGCTGGACCGGCCGCGCTTCGAGCGAGTCCTGGGACCCTGCTCGGAGATCCTGAAGAGGAACATCCAGCGATACAACAGCTTCATCTCCCTCACCGTCTGAGACCATGGAGGAGGAGGAGGAGCAGGGGAGAGAGGGAGGAGAGGGGAGGGGGGGGGAGCAGAGCAGGCAGCCCCACTAACAGGGGGGGCACGATGGTGATGAAGCAGTGCTGCTTTTGCTAGGCAGCGGGCGTGCGCAGTTAGCCAGTTTGATGCATTGCGGTTGGAATTTTCCAATCAGAATGCATCAAACTGGCAAAGTGTGCATGCTCGCTGCCTAGCAAAAGCAGGCACTGCTTCATCACGATGGTGTCCAGGGTTTAGTGTGTAGGTGGAGGGGTATGGATGGGCCTGTGGCTGTGGGGTGGGGTGGTGGGGATATGGGATTGATTTGGAGGAGGATGCAGTCGCAAGCAGGGGTGGAGGTAAGGGGGGGGGGGTTGTTACAAAGAAGATGAAGTCATTGAGTTGTGTCACTTCACTTGCCTTCTTCCTGCCTTTTGAACTTTCTGTTCAGTTCTCTGTCACTTCGTTTCAATGTTTGTGTATTGTGTGTGTTTTCTTGTTTCTCTTTCTCTCTCTCTCTCTCTCTCTCTCTCTCTCTCTCTCTCTCTCTCTCTCTCTCTCTCTCTCTCTCTCTCTCTCTCTCTCTCTCTCGCTCTCTCTTATATGAACTTATTTTGAGCTGTGCAGTCACGTAAGCTTCACTTGATAATGTAAAACAGAGAGAGAGAGAGAGACCAGAGAGGAGCTTTGATGTTGAAGAGGAGTCCAGTGCAGAGGGGAAGGGGACGGAGCTCTACTTTGCTGTCTGTCTGTCTGTCTGTACTGCATGCAATCACACGTGGACACGAGAACAAAGGTGACTTGAGATTAAAACAAAGAAATATGAAAAAGACGTGAATTATGTTTGAAGAAGATGAAGTTGGAAATAGATATGTGTGTGAATGTGTGTATGCGTCGTATGTCAATTTCGAAACGCTTCGTTGTCTTTGCAGCAAGATAATGTAACAAAAATGGAAGGTAGGTGGGAAGACAATGAGAGTGTTTATCCTGAATATTTTTACGGATATTTGCAGTTGGTTTTCAATAGAGTGGAATTATGAGTGCAATGGGTGTTTTATTACGGGGGAGCAAATGCAATGTAGGTTACGTACAGTAGATCTGTGTGTGTGTGTGTGTGTGTGTGTGTGTGTGTGTGTGTGTGTGTGTGTGTGTGTGTGTGTGTGTGTGTGTGTGTGTGTGTGTGTGTGTGTGTGTGTGTGTGTGTGTGTGTGTGTGTGTGTGTGTGAACATGCATACACATCTCCTCCTTGTTTGGGACAGGGTTGAGGTGTTGTGTAGTGCAGTTGTGAGTGAGTGATGTGCATCTTTAGAATGGCCTTTGTCCATGGATTCTGGAGTTCTTGGCAAATTTGCCTGTTTTTAGGGTTCTTGATAAAAGATGCCTGCAGATGTCTTTAGTGTGATGTGCTCGGGGCCAAGTTTGGTTCTTTACATGTGAAGGAAGTGAGACTGACTGCTTCTTTTTACTCTTACTACGTAGAAGAGGTTTGCTACCATTTCTGTGTGAGACGCCTCAATTTGAACCTGTGAGCTTATCGTTTTCTTTTCCAAAGGCTTTATTATTAGTGTTAAGAGTTCATTAAGTCAACACAAACATGCACGCACTCACATACACACACAACACACACTGACACAGATACTGTACAGTTCTTGTCACATGCACACACACACACACACACACACACACACACACACACACACACACACACACACACACACACACACACACACACACACACACACACACACACACACACACACACACACATGCACGCGAAACCATTCTTACTGTCGTTTGGATCTTACACACCCCCACAGAGGACATTCGCACACACACCCTCAGGACTTGGAGTACAATGTTTTATTTTTGTTGGGACTGGGGGAGGGATTTGAGTTGAGTTGTTTTTGTGATGACATGAAAATATCATCTTATATATTGTGCTGTAAAGCCTGAAGATTAAAAAAAGAGCTTGTATGATACAGTTTTTATGTACACAAAACATGTATAAAAAAGATACTTTGTTGTGAAGCAATCAAGAAGTAAAGTAATTGTGGAAAAGATTTTTCTCTCTGAAACCAAAATACAGGCACACTGTACACACACATGCACTTACACCAGCCATGCACATGTTTGCCATCTTATTCTAAGAACAAATAAAATCAATGCTTCTGAACATCCATGCGTCTTCTTTTGTTATTCGCAAGAGCCATGTATAGTTTTGTGCTTGAACGACACAAACACACATACATACATACATACATACATACATACATACAAACATACATACATACATACATACATACATACATACATACATACAAACATGCGCGCATGTGTCTGGCAGCGCGACACACGCACGCACGCCGAGTAACGTTGCCGTGGTAACCACAATCACTTCCTCAACAGCAACGGATCAAATTAATTGTTATTAAAGCGTTTGTGGTCCGCGAAATATGGTCCGCGATTAAGTGTAACAGTGTTAGATAAGCAATAAGCCACTTGAGTCCGTGGGTTATGCTCAATTGATAACGGCCAAGGGGAAGTTTATGGCACTCCGCTTCATGTCGTGCCCCACTCCCCTTGGCTGTTATCAATTGAGCATAACCCACGGCCTCTCGTGGCTTATTGCTTAATTATTGATCTGGCCTTTTTTAAATATTATTATCTAATGTTCAGGACATAGGGGGAGATTCAAACCTGAAACTCTCTGATTCATCGTCCAACTCCCTAACCATTAGGCCACAACTGCCCCCTCATCAACAGAATTCATGAAGCCCTTATCTACCTTATTCCTGGCATATCTCTACTGGGGCAACAGAAAAGGGTTGCAGTTTCCAGTTTAGTTGAAGACCCACATACGTAAACAAGATGCAGCAGTTCTGTAAAAGTTTTTTGTGACACACAAGTTGACAAATAACTAAACCAGACTGAGTCAAATGTTATCTGAGGCTACTGTTTCCATATCATAATCCCAATCTGTAAACTTATACATGGGTTCACAGTGTTTATAAACACGATGATGTGAGGAGGGGCAAGACACTGACAGCCAACCACATGAGCTTATATTTTTACCGACAGCGGTTTCCAACAATCAGAGGTTGAGTTGTGCGCAGCTAGTGTTGCGCAGTCAGGAGAAAACAAAAATTTAGAACCCATGTATACAGCAGACCTTTTTAAAAATGATGTCCCTAGCTCCCGCATATGTGAAGTGAAGTGAAATCCCACCTGGGAATCTCCAACTCCCATTGTCATTGTGATGCAGTACTCCACAGCACACAGTGCTCACTGCACACACTGAAATTGCATTTATGCCTCACCCGTGCAAGGGGGCAGCCCCCAATGGCGCGCCAAGGGAGCAGTGCTGCGGGACAGTACCATGCTCAATCATGGAGGGGGACCTCAGTCATGGAGGAGGATGGGGGAGAGCACTGGTTAATTACTCCCCCGCGAACTGGCAACCTTGCACACTGTACACAATTAAATTGCATTCACATTTATACCTCACCCATGCAAGGGGGCAGCCCCCAATGATGCCCGAAAGGGAGCAGTGCGGTGGGACGGTACCATGCTCAGGGTACCTCAGTCATGGAGGAGGATGGGGGAGAGCACTGGTTAATTACTCCCCCCACCAACCTGGCGGGTCGGGAGTCGAACCAGCAACCCTCAGGGTACAAGTGACGCCCTAACCACTTACCCATGACTGCCTATATTTGCAGTGTGATGATTAATTGTCATCAAAATGCTGCGCCAGATAACAGAGGAGATAAGGAGGCATAACTAAGCGGAGGTCTAAAGCCAGGTTCAGGCCATGCCCTCCTAGTGATGCAAGACCTTCAGCGTTGCTTCTAGTCAGGGCAAGAGCAATATATATATCATTTCTGATCTCCCGAAAAATAGGGAACTTTGTCAGGAACCAATCAACCAGTAGCAAACCAAGAAAGCCGGGTCAACAATGCTGTTTGGGAAACGTTAACTGTTATGTTCTTGATCAGACCAAGTCTCGAAGAGATTTGACAGTTGATGATAATCAGGCTAGTTCAGACTGGGGGCAGATCACATACCCAAACAGCCACCACGCACCCCCCACCTCTTTACAGCTGAAATGACCCATTGCAGCGCTTAACGTATATTTCTCCCAGGCTGAATTGTCTGTAATCTGCCGCATGTCCTGCAACTGAAGAAGGAGTCTAACCAGACCTTAAGCCCTTTTCGTGCATGGTATCATGGCAGCTAGGAATAAGGTGGATAATTATACAGGTTCCAGTCCAGGCCTGGGCCTCATGTGAGCCAGATCTGTGCCAGTGCCAGTGGTACGTATTGAGCGTGTCTGGGTTAGTGACGGAAGAGGCCTGATTCTCTCCTCTCTCCGCTTGTTCATTCAGAGTAGGATAAAGCCAGAGCTTTGACACATTCCTCCTCATCTTAGAGCAGAGCGCTCTAAATCAACTGAGGAATGCGCTTTAAATTGGCACATGCACACACACACACACACACACACACACACACACACACACACACACACACACACACACACACACACACACACACACACACAGTTTGACTGAAATCCCACGGATACCCATGCATCACATCAGCATACATGACAAACACCAATGGAAATATTTTCTTCAGCTAGCTGAAATAACCCTTATTTAGGAGGGCTTTTTTATTATTTATTTATTTATTTATTTATTTATTTATTTATTTATTTATTTCATTTTTTGTCGTTTATTAAACGCCTCACATCAGGGCTGGCCTGGGGGAAAAATAGGGCCCGGGCACTTTTGGCTTATAGGGCCCCCTCATAATTAGCGGCGCAGAACTGACTCACCAGTGGGCCCCGCACCCTCGCGGGCCACTATTTTCAGAAATGTAAAACAGAAACAAAAAAAAAGAAAATAGGGGCCCACAAGGGTGCAGGGCCCACCAGGAAATGCCCGGTATGCCAGATGGCCAGTCCAGTCCTGCCTCCCATCAGTTCTCCAAGGTCAACCATGGAGTTTTGGCCATTTTGTTTCAGTATTTGTCTCCATAATGGAAGTCAAGTCAAGTCAGGTCAGCTTTTATTGTCACTTTCTTCATATGCACAAGTCATACAAGGAAAATGAAACTACGTTTTCTCTCTATACCATGCCAGGACATAGACATGGTATAGCGAGAAAACGTAATTTCATGTAACTTCTGTGTTTCTATTTTTGTGTTCTTGCTTTTTTCTGTCGTCCATCTGGAGCATCACATGCTCTTCCCATTGTCTCCCACTGCCTAATTCCACCATGAGCTCACCCTCTCTCCAGGCCAGTCCATGTGTGCATTCCAATATGCGACCTTGCTTCCTCCACTTGTGCTTGTGGCCTCATACCAGGAAGTAATATGTCATGATGACATCACTGACAACAGCATTATATTTCAATATCTCACAAAAACTCAATTGTAAGTCATTTTCTAATTTTCAATTCGGATGGTGAATGAAAAACAGTCCCCCAAAAATTGTTGTGGCTAGGCTGACAGCTGGGAAACTTTATTGTTTGAGGAGGGGCCAGGAGGCGGGGCGAGACCACAAGCATAAGTGGAGGACGCAAGGTCGCATATTGGAATGCACCCCGTGTGTGTGTGTGTGTGTGTGTGTGTGTGTGTGTGTGTGTGTGTGTGTGTGTGTGTGTGTGTGTGTGTGTGTGTGTGTGTGTCCAGCTGCACCAAGGCTCCACCACCTCTCCTCATGGGACCACATCTAGTAGTACTCTTGTAGTGTTAATTCAGCACTTCGCGAGAGCTGAATTCAACTCATCCACAGTGTTGGTCTTGTCCTGCTCTCAGTGTTAGATTAACACTGTGGAATTTGCTGTGTACCAGCCTCACCAGTCTGGCACTCCGGACCAGGGCTGGACTGGGGGAGAAATAGGGCCCGGGCAATTTTGGCCTCTCATAACTAGCGGCACAGAACTGACTCACCGGTTGGGCCCGCACCCTCGTGGACCCCTATTTTAAGAAATGTAAAACAAAAAAAAGCAAAAAAATATTATTATTTTTTA
>NC_085858.1:49722955-49727955 GCF_034702125.1 Engraulis encrasicolus | reverse complement strand
GTAGAGGTGGTGGCGGTAGTGGTGGTGGTGGTAGTGGTGGTGGTGGTGGTAGTGGTGATAGGGGTGGTGGTGGTGGTGGTCGTGGTAATGGTGGTGGTGAGGATCGTGGTGGTGGTAGTGACGGTGGTGGTGGTGGTAGTGGTAATGGTGCTGGTGGTGGTCGTGGTGAGGGTTAGTCAGATGGTCTGAGGGGCACAAGACCGGGTCAGTAGGTCACCGCACCACCCAGTGCAAAATTGACCCGCATTCCAAGATGGCTGTCCCAGTGAGCAGGACCATCCAGGTTGAATATGTAGGCCCATGTAATGTCCCTTTTCTACCACTTCTATCCCTCTTGGCTATTGACGTAGTGTAACATGAGCAAGGGGAAGGGCTTTCCAGCCCCTAACCCAGTAAGCCACTGTTACAAATGAGCTGTGTTTTTGGAAAAAAGGTTCGCACACTTTGGATTTTTTCTTCTTTAAGTTACTTTCTCTTCTTTTTATTTATCCATTCATTGGCCGTCGAAACGTCATTGCCAATGAATGGATAAATAAAAAGAAGAGAAAGTAACTTAAAGAAGAAAAAATCCAAAGTGTGCGAACCTTTTTTCCAAAAATACGTAATCTTTTTGTTCAGCACCAGGGATTGTGCACAAGTAACTCTCTACATACAAATGAGCTGTGCCCATGTATTACTAAAGGCCCTGTGCACTGTCATAGTGGTGTAGTACTATGGTAGTAATGTATTACTAAAGGCCCTGTGCACTGTCATAGTGGTGTAGTACTATGGTAGTAATGTATTACTAAAGGCCCTGTGCACTGTCATAGTGGTGTAGTACTATGGTAGTAAAGTTTTTTTCAGTGACTATTACAATGTTCGGTAACACTTTACTTGACGCCGGCGTCATACGTATGACATGACGGTGCCATAACGGTGTCATAATAGTGTCAAGAACTAGTCATAAATATAATGTCAATGTCATAAACGTTTTATGGCCATGAAAAGTTGACATTGTTAGGCCTGTCTTTGTTATAACCGAATTTCACTAAAAGACAAAGTCATACAGTGTTCATGACTTTGACATAATGTTTCTGACACATTCATGACTGCATTATGACAATGTTATGACACCGTTATGTCATACGTATGACGCCGGTGTCACGTTAAGTGTTACCCAATGTTCCACCAGGGGAATGTAATGCATTAATGTCACCCGTCAGATTGGTGCAGACTTTGACCTTTGACCTTAGTGGAATTAAGAAGAAATGTTCAGAATAGCCCCATAATGCATGCCGGACCACCAGTGGCATTGCCTGGTTACCACCCGACCTAATCACAAGAGAGTTTTTAACGGGTTAAACTACTATTAATACTTCAATTTAGAATGAGTTTCTCTCTCATAAAGCTACTGGTAACCGCTGCTGACCTTTAACAAAGGCATCCTGTTCCTTACCGATGCCAAGTGTTAAATCTCTCTCTCTCTCTCATGTGCAGCTATTAATGCTTAATTACCTTTGACCAAATTCCCATCCCCTTTCTGTGGGTTCACATCAGCAATTCAAATCCCCGGTTCAACTCAAGTTAATTAAAGGCAGTTTTATTTATATCGTGTCATAGCATGCCACCGCATAGTACTGTATGCCAGAGAGGTTCAGGGGCAGGAACATGATCCCCCTGGAGAACAAGAAAAGGGCAAGACATACTCTCTCTTTCGCTCTCTCTCTCTCTCTTTCTCTCTCTCTCTCTCTCTCTCTCTCTCTCTCTCTCTCTCTCTCTCTTATTCTCTCTTATTCTCTCTCTCTCTCTTATTCTCTCTCTCTCTCTCTCTCTCTCTCTCTCTCTCTTTCTCTCTCTCTCTCTCTCTCTCTCTCTCTTTTTTATTCTCTCCCTCCCTTTCTCTCACCTCACCCGATGTCTCTTGTGTCCATTTAGCTGCTGCTGTACTTCCCCTTCCTCCAATGACATTACAATGACACTACAGTGACATTACAGTGACATTAACACCCTGATGGTTCAGGGCTGCTACTGCTGCTATATGGTGCTGGTGTCTGACTTGCTGCCATGCAGGCCAGCCTTGTCCTGAGCACAGGTGGCCCACGAGGAGGAGGAGGAGAGGAGGTGGAGAGGAGGAGAAGAGGAGAGGAGGAGGGGGGAGAGGGGGAGTATAGGCACAGCAGATATAGGAGCAGAGGAGGTGGTGAGCAGGAGAGGAGGAGATGGTGAGGAGGAGAAGAGGAGTAGACACAGAGGATATAGGAGCAGAGGAGGTGGTGAGGAGGAGAGGGGGAGTATAGGCCCACAAGGAGGAGGAGAGGTGGTGAGGAGGAGAGAGGGGGAGTATAGGCACAGAGGATATAGGAGCAGAGGAGGAGGAGAGGAGGAGAGGAGGAGGTGGTGAGGAGGAGAGGGGGAGTATAGGCCCACGAGGAGGAGGAGAGGAGGTGGTGAGAAGGAGAGGAGGAGAGGGGGAGTATAGGCCCTGAGCACAGGTGGCCCATGAGGAGGAGGAGGAGGAGGAGGAGGAGGAGAGGAGGTGGTGAGGAGGAGAGGAGGAGAGGGGGAGTATAGGCACAGGGGATAGAGGAGCAGAGGGGGTGGTGAGGAGGAGTGAAGGAGATGATGAGGAGGAGAGGGGAGTATAGGCACAGAGGATAGGGAGCAGAGAAGGTGGTGAGGAGGAGAGGAGGAGGTGGTGGTGAGGAGGAGTGAAGGAGATGATGAGGAGGAGAAGAGGAGAGGGGGAGGAGGAGTGAAGGAGGTGGTGAGGAGGAGAGGAGGAGGTGGTGAGGAGGAGAGGAGGAGAGGGGGAGGAGGAGAAGAGGAGTAGACATAGAGGAGCAGGGAGCAGAGGAGTGAAGGTGGTGAAGATGGTGAGGAGGGGAGGCGTGGCAGGGTGGAGAAGGAGAGGGAGGAGGCGGAGAAGAAACAGGGTGGAGAAGAAGTGGGAGGAGGAGGAGAAGAAACAGGGTGGAGAAGAAGTGGAGTAAAACAGGAGAGAGGGGAAGAGGGGGAGGAGAAGAGGTTAGAGAAGGTGGAGAGGAATAGAGGTGGAGGGAAAGAGGAGAGAGAGAGGCAGAGGAGGAGGAAGAGGAGGGGGAGGAGAAGAGTTTAGAGAAGGTGGAGAGGAATAGAGGTGGAGGGAAAGAGGAGAGTGAGAGAGAGGGAGAGGAGGAGGAGAGGTGGACCAGAGGAAGAAACGGCGGAGGAGAGGTGGAGGACAGAGACAAAGGAGAAGTGGAGAAAAACACAAAGAGAAAGAGGAAGAGAGGGAGAAGGAGAGGTGGAATAGAGGGGGGATAGAGTTGAAGAAGGGATGAGAGAGGGAGGAGGAGAAGGAGGAGGAAGAGGAGGAGGAGGAGGAGAGGTGAAATAGAGGGAGGAAGAGAGATGAAGAAGGGATGAGAGAGGGAGGAGGAGAAGGAGGAGGAAGAGGAAGAGGAGGAGGAGGAGAGGTGAAATAGAGGGAGGAAGAGAGATGAAGAAGGGATGAGAGAGGAAGGAGGAGGAGAGGTGGAGGACAGAGACGAAGGAGAAGTGGAGAAAAACAAAGAGAAAGAGGAAGAGAGGGAGAAGGAGAGGTGGAATAGAGGGGGTAATAGAGATGAAGAAGGGATGAGAGAGGGAAGAGGCGGAGAAAAGGGTGGAGGAGAAGTGGAAACAGAAAACAGAAGATGGGATGAGAGAGGGAGGAATAGAGATGAGAGAGGGAGGAGGAGGAGAAGGAGGAGGAGAGGTGAAATAGAGGGGGGAAGAGAGATGAAGAAGGGATGAGAGAGGGAAGAGGCGGAGAAAAGGGTGGAGGAGAAGTGGAAACAGAAAACAGAAGATGGGATGAGAGAGGGTGGAATGGAGATGAGAGAGGGAGGAGGAGAAGGAGGAGGAGAGAGCTGATCTGGGAACCAGCTCGCCGTCCGGCCTGATTACTGGGGCAGGTCAGAAAGGCTGCAGCTCTCTCAGCCAATGCTAATCCTCCTCTTCCCAGGCAGAAATCAAATCACTTTGGCGTCTAGCTACCCCCCCCCCCCACACACACACACACACACACACACCACCACCACCATGCTACCCCACCCACCTCCTCTTTCTCTCGTTCAGTTTCAAATGTGATGCTGAGGAGTTTTTGGGTTGTGAGGAAGTCTGTCTTCTTTTCCCCAGATTGCTTATTGCTTAGGCTGCAGACGATTTTTGTGCTGTTTGTTTTGTTTTGTTTGGCTTGGATTGTTATCTTCGTGCTAAGTGATTTTGAGTTCATGAATTGGAATTCAACCCCTCCAAATATGTCAGAGACTGAGTGTCACTGCTGCAAAAGGCCATTGATTGTGTGCGCACGCACACACACATACACAGACACACACACACAGGGGATCCAGCCATTGGAATAAACACTAATGTGGAATGTAAACGGCTTAATGGGTTAATGTGAAATAGCATAGCTGTCTGGACTCCAAACTGTTGCTGCACGGGCTTGAAATCCAAGTGGGGGCACGCTCCCTTGATGATACATGTCAGTTTATTTCTGGTCTTTTAAAAGCAACGACCAAAGAGTCTCTCTCTCTCTCTCTCTTTCTCTCTCTCTCTCTACCACAGAGGCATGGGAGGGAGGGAAGGAGCGAGGGATCATGGAGGGAGGCAGGGAATGAGAGATTAGATCTCTCTGTTTGCTTTTCTTTTTTCCTTTTTTGTTCCCAAGCTTGTTCGTCTTATCGGCAAAGTCTTCCTGTCGCAAAACAAGTAAATAATTTCGCATTGCGGCGCTAAAATTGCCAGAGCGCGCCACCATTCCAGCTATTTATACGACCCCGCAGGGCCCCAGCCAGAGCCCCCTGGAGAGGGTTGGAGAGCCACATATGTACGTATAAATGACTGGTATCAGTGATGTACAAAAGGTTACATTTTTGTTTCAGGACAATCTCTCTCTCTCTCACACACACACTCTCTCTCTCTCTCTCTCTCTCTCTCTCACACACTCCCCCCTCTCTCTCTTTGCGCAGGAATGGACACACACACACACACACACA